>NW_010128386.1:401-24542 GCF_000699245.1 Pterocles gutturalis | reverse complement strand
CATGAAGGCGCTGTGCCTTGTCACCGTGGGGGTCCTGGCCATGACGCTGCTCATCGCCAGCATCTCCTTGCTGGTGGCACACGTCTTCCAGACCGTGGTGGACCTGCAGGTGAAGCAGGTGAGAGCACGGCCCATTCCCACCCCAATCCCTCCTGACTGCTTTATTCCTTTGCAAAATAACCCCGGGAGGAGAGGGAGGGGGCTGGTGGGTGGCATTTTCTGGCTCCCTCCTTGCCCCGGCGGTGGTCAGGCGAGGGCAGGAGCATCCCCAGGCAGGGAAGCCCCCCTGCCCTGCAGCACCAGGCTAGGCAGGGGCTCAGGATGGAGCTCGGGGCCTGGGCTGGTTAAAAATCCAGTAAATATGAGTAAAAACAGTTCTCTTGAGGCATCTTTGCTGGCTGCGAGACAGCAGCTGTAGCGAGGCAGCCTCTCCAGAGCAGCAGCACCTAAAGCAGGGGAGACCTAAAGCACCGCTCCTGTTTTGCCATCCCTGTCATAGATTATTGCAGTTTTCATGCAGAAGCTTGTTCTGCTGCTCAGTTTACTGATGCCTCTGGAGCACAGCCAGAGGTGCTATGGGCTGAAGCACGTGGTGGTTTCCCAGGCTGGGTGATGACAACAAGGCATTTCACCCTGCTGCTTGTAGCACGCTTCAGAGATGCCCATCCTGACGCTGTTATGAATGCAGAGCCCTTGGTTGTTTGTGGTGTGCAGGAGCTTTTTTTCCTCTCATACTGGCTCTTTGCACTTACCTGGTGGTCCAGTGAGAACGGTCAACTGCGTTAGCATCAGTAACTCCCATGCTCACCAAGAGAAACACTACTCATTAATAATAATTATTATTATTAATTATGATTTATCAGCCTAGTCTGGGGGATATAATCCTCTCCGTTGTTCAGACACAGAAACCAAGAGTGCTGACAAATGAAGTGATTTGACAAGTGCTATCGCCTAACTGGTGACCCAAGTCTGCTGATCCCCGGTGGTGTTCTAAGCAATGTACTGTTCTTTGAGATATTGACTGGGAGCATTTCCTGACGTAGAAGCTGTATTGTTTTAACTTAAATCAGCTGGTTTTAGTGAGTGCAATTTTAGGTTGGCGGTTGGCTTTAAACAAGTTGTGACACTTAGACATTGTGCCTCTAAACTTCAGGGGATAGCCAAAAAAAAAAAAAAAAAGGCTACTATAGGGTAAGCTGTCGTGCAGCCTGACAGTGTGTCAGCTGCTCTTCAGGAACTGCTTATACAGCTACTCCTCAGGTGTGCACCTCTGCTGTGCTGGAGTGTAGCATGGGTAATGGATGGTTTATCCTGCAGTCCTCTGATTGTCAGCCCATACCTTTTCTAGGCAGTCCGAAAGCCAGATATGAAATGATGTGAGTGCTAATGTATGCAAAGTTGTATGCAAACCGAGCCAAATCAGTACAGCTTTGCCTAGGCACGTGCAGTTCCATCTCCCACCTCTCAGGGCTCTTTGGAAAGGAGTCTGTCATCCTCTGCATCACGGCACAAGTTCAAGTTTCAAGTGGTTTTTGTGCTCTTACCAAAAAAGCAGTGGGGTAAAAAAAATAAGGTTTGGCGGGAGAGTGTAGGACTGTCAGGAATTAGGCGTGATCCTCCTTACACGTATTATCTCTTACCTGCATGCTCCTTAACCTTAATGGTTGATTATGTAAGAGTAAGTTGGTATTTGCTCAGCAGGGCTTTCAGTAATGCAGGATAAAGTTTTCAGAGCTCAGTCTTGTCCTGTTTTTTCTCTTCAGCTCGCGCTGGTGTGCATCTGGATTGCACAGAATCAAGCCTCCTGCTCCCTGCGCTAGCCGGTGGCTCCCTCCTGGCCTTCTCCAGAAGCCATGCACACAAACTGCAGAAGTTCAGCTTTCAGCCCCAAAGCAGTGTGCTCCCGGTCGCTCTGCTGATTCGGCTGCTTTCCCCATGTGCTTTATCCCACGTGAGCTTTTTCTCGTGTGTGCGTGTAATCTAGAAAGTTGCTGCCTCTTGTAGAACTCTGCATGCAGCTTAGAAAAATCTTGTGCAAATAGGCAAATCTCAATTTGCCTTCGACATGTGGCAAGACTTGAGCTTTTCCAGCTCTCTGATTGCTTTGCAGTCCATTGGACATGTAATGTGTTCTCTGTGCCCGGGCCCTTCTTAGCCTCCACAACCTCTCTGTCACTGGAGGAGTTGCAAAAGGGGCAAGAGGTTGACCTTACAACAGGTAGTTCATGGTCCTTTGAGGGCTTTCCGGCAGCCCTGGAGCAGCTGATTTGCAGGGAAGAGCCGTCTTTGCAGTCTCAACTACAGCTGAAATGGAAGACTGCATTTTGGAGCAGCTGCAGCACCTGTGTCTCCAAACCCAAGACGTGTCAACCGCAGAGGATGCGTCGGGTTTCCCTAGGGGATTTGTGTGCTGCATCCTTTCCAGCCAAAGGCAGGGAAAGGGAAGTCTGGTTTTGGATACCGGGGGTGGGGGCTGGGAACAGGAGGGAATCCAGCCCACCGTCAGGCTTTACATCCCCTGGAAAATCGGCAGGCAGATGTGTAGTGACAAGGACAGGGGGAGCGCCTTTCCCAGAATGCATTCACATCGTGTCAACTTACTCTGTCTTATTTGCCAGTCTTGTTGGCTTGTTGTGAATTAGAGTGCCATGCCATATCAGGTGTTCCCCTTCTCCAATATCTGTTCATTGTCAGGGGCTAGCACCTGAAACTGCAGCAAATAAATGGGGTAAAAACCTGTACTGAACAAGAATAAAAAAGCTGCCCACAGGAAAAAGGCCTTTCTAGCTGCTAGCAGTGTTCGCCTTATGCTGCATGTTGGTTATATGGTTATGGATTCTGTCCCCATAAGTGTGGAGTTTATGAATATAACACCCTTCGATATATTCACCTAATTCCAAACTTGGGCCACACGCCTTACACGGATAATCTTTGAACATGTTTAGTCTTCTAACCCCTTGGAATTTCACTGGACTTTTTTTTGGCCAGCTATCTCTAGAGCTGGATTGTCTGGAGTGTTCGGGGCCCAAAAGGACAGGGAAGGTATGTTATCCCTTGATGTAGTTAATGCATTGATCTGTTGTTGTGCCATACCAGAGCTCTCAGCACAGTTCAGTGTGGGGGTCAGACGAATGATGGGTTGCGATGGTCCTTTGGAGCAGACCGTTCTCTAGGTGCAGGGTCGGAGAAGTCGGCTCGTGTTGGTCTGAACGCTTACCCTATCACTTGTCTTAAAAAGTTGCAGTTAAATTCTGTCATAGATGAACACATAAAACTGTCTTGGAATTAGAACGTTTTGCAGTTTCAGGGGAAAAAAAAGACATTTAATTTTCTGTGTAGGTTCTGAAAATGCTCAGTACTGTGTCCCACCCCCACCATCCCTGCCAGTAACTGTCTCATTCGGGAAGGGAAGCTCGCTTTTTATTTCCCTTGTGTGAAGCGTGGTCAAGAGAAGGAAACACCAGAGAATGAAGTAGCTGCAAATTCAGGACTGGCGTGCTGGCGTGATAAATAAAGTCAGTGGGAAGGATGCTTTGGTACACTTGAAATGAGTGTGGGCTCCACTGGGAGAGGAGAACCCCTGCTGTGCTCTGAGTGAAGACACGGTCTCATTATTGTCAGCTGGTTTGAGGTTGGGATCTTGCAGCAGGGACAGCCTTGCATCTCCCTGAGACAGGATCTCCGAGTTGAGGCCTCTCTAGACTCCTGCTGGCAGGAGCAGTGCCTGACCTGAGGCTTCTGAATACTTTAAGTTGTGTCTCTGGTTCTTGCATGTAAATGTACCAAGAGGAAAGGTCTGATTCTGTGCCCTTACGCAGTACAGCAGCCATAACTACGGTGGAGCAGCATCTTTTACATATTTCAGATTAAAGAGCAGTGCTGTGATCTCATATCTCACAGCCTGCCCAGCCTAGCAGTGAACACAAGCTCAGACAAAAAACCAATCCATCCCAGTCATGTAACATCGGATCCTGCCCTGCTGTGGAGCAAAGTCAGCGGAGCTCAACTTGAACACCATCAGCTGAGGGACATGGACATATGTTTTGCTTAAAAAATATGTGCTCGTATTTTTCTCTCAGGTCCAGGCTGTGTAATAGCATGTGATGGATCCAAATATCCCTGGTGACGTTTGGTGAAAGAAGAAAAGAGCTTACCATATTTTAGTATTTGAGAGTTCCATGGGAGTCTGTCTGAATCCAGCTCAGAAGTTTGTGAATCCAAATATCCCTGGTGACGTTTGGTGAAAGAAAAGAAGAGCTTACCATATTTTAGTATTTGAGAGTTCCGTGGGAGTCTGTCTGAATCTGTTGTGAATCTGGGTTTACAGCTGGGGCTGTCACTGGACAGAGCTAAAAACAGACACGTTGTTTCTGTGGGAGATCCAAACGGTGTTACACAGATCCAGCACACAAATCGCCACGTGGCTTTGTTTCACTGCCCTTTTGCTCTGTGGCCCATCTACCAGGGAATCACGATTTCAAGATTTTAAACCAACCTGACAGAGAAAAGCTCCTTCATTTCCTTCTTATTAATACTCTGTGTGTGTAATGTGGTGCATCTGTGTAGATACATATAACGTGGTGGAAACCCATGTTACATTGAGCGATGCTGCATTGAGTTGGGGAGCTTCTTGTTTTCATCCTAGCTCAGAAGAGGACCCAGGGGAAGTGGCCTCCCTGCACATTGTGATCCCTCTGTCGTGAAGGATAGGCTGGAGCTGGTATGAACACGACCAAGGTGCACTTGTTTTTTTTTAAACATTGCACATTGAGACTAATGTCTCATTTTAGTTGCCTCATCTGAGAGACATTTGAGCAATAGATAGGTGTCCTGAATATGTTCAGTAGTTGTTGGGGAACAGTTCAAACTCCTAGATATGGACGGTTAAGGTCAAGACAGGCAATAGTTACTCTGTCAGTGTCAAGCCTTTACTCATTGTATTTCCTGCGTGTGGGAGATGCGAGCTTTACACAGCTTAGGAAGGGAGCAGACATCAGCAGTTCCCTGTGCCACCGCCTCTGAAATCATTGACTTTGTAATATGGTTGTTTGCATACGGAGAAAAGCTATCATGGTCTCTCTAGGTGTCTTAAATACATTGCTGTCTCGCTCCCAGCCCTTTCTGGTGGCATCATGGAAACTGTGTCTGATTTGGGGAGATGTTCTGTTCCTGATCCTACAGAAGAACTTCAGGAGGGCCCTGTCTGAATACAGGGATGAGCCTCCTTGGCGTAGATTGCAAGAAAACAGGATCGAAAGCATTGGGCTGTGTAGGAAATGGTACATAGGAGGTGCTGGTAGTTCCAAAGAAATGCACAAAGCTCCTGAAGCATGTCTAAAATACATGATTTTTGGTGGTGTGCACAGAATACATGGGGTGCAGTCTGCAACTGTGAGGTACCACCAGCTGGGCTGGCTTTCATTGCCACTCAGGAATACTGCTGCCAGTCCAAGCCCCTGCCAGTAAGTTTTTCTTTGAAACAGTCTTCTCTTTATGTAATCATTCACAATTAAAATCTACATGGAGAAAAACCAGCTCCTTCAGTGGGAAGGCCAAGAATGAGTCCCGAGGCAACTCTGTCTGATAAAGTTAAGACCTCATAAACAGAAACCAAGAAATGGCAACTGTCCAGTCTGCCCTGCTTTTGAGCTTACACATACAATATTTGACTTGTTTTCTCAGGAGAATAAAAGGAGCAAGTGTTGATGAGACCCATTTAATTGCAAATTATTTCCCCAAGCTTCTTCCGCCTACAGGTGATACGGTTTTCAAAGATATAGTTTGCTTTGTGCTTATTCCTGAAAATTTCACTCTGCAAGCTAATTTTTTCTTCGCTACCACCGTAGCAGTACTACTGTTATAACCATATGAAAAGCCTTGATGTTGGTGGGGGTGGTGGTGGTGATGCTTTTATAGTTGAATTATATAGTATAATTTTATTATATAGTAGAATTCTAATTTTATAGTAGAATTTTATCTCAAATGGAATGTTAATAAAATCAAGGGTCAAGACCTATATTTTATGTTTCTAATGGAGCTACATACAGGTACAGTGGTGACTTTCCTTATGGCATGTATATGCTGGTAGGTCACAGAATTACTGATTCATTATTTAAGTGCTTCTGTCATAAAATAATGATTTCTAGCTTTTCTTTTGTAGGTCCATGTTTTATTTATTACAAAATAGACTGACAATCCATGGGTCTGGAGATGCTTGTGGTCTCATTGCTATAGGAAAGTAATTAAACAAGGAGGGCAAAGATGCTTTACCCTGTTCAGAGAGCTCAGAAAGGCACGAATCCCAGTGTGCCTAAACGAGAGAAATTTCTGTCACTTGTAGGTTTTCCTCCGAGGCCACTGATAAACAAAGTCTGATTGCTTTGGAGACAGAATCTCCCAGCTGTACTGGAATCCGACATTCTTAGGCAAAGAAATCATAAACACAGAGCACTTTTATCTCTGATGTTGGCATGTTTGCGGTATCTCACACCAGGTTAGGTTTTTGCTGACACAGGAAATGCAACAGGAGTGCTGTGCAATAGCTGCTAAGGGTTCATTCTGAAAAATGTCAGGCAGAAGTCTCTGTGGGAAGAAGTGGAATAACAAACGTAACACACATATGCCCCTAGACTGGCAGCAGTTGTAGCATGTGTCTGATGTTGATATTTAGTGAGATACTTTAAAGTAAAACTTATCTGTAAGTACTTGTAGAATCGGGATCTCGTGTCCTATTGCCTGTGCTTGTTCCAAGGGCGTAGAATTCCCCTCTTCCCTATCAATGTCATACAGCGTCTATCATTAACAGCTATTTGTCTTTCTCTTGTTTCAGGGAACAGTATTGAAAAATGGCACGGAAACCTTTGAAGCCTGGGAGGATCCTCCTCCACCAGTCTACATGCAGTTTTACTTTTTTAATGTGACAAATCCTTTGGAAGTGCTTCAAGGCGCTACTCCTCTTGTAGAGGAAATTGGGCCATACACTTACAGGTAGGACCATTTCGCTGTTTTCCCACGTCACTAAAGCTGTTGTGTGTGAGGAAGTCACAAAGTGGGATGCAGAACACTTGGGATCCCATTGTAGGGGAAAACCCAGCTCTTAATGTGTGTGTAAAGGTTTATTCAAGGGAGCATGGGCATACACCACCCAGCCAGGACAACTAGGCTGACACTTGGAGAACTTGCAGTCTGTTCCAGACTGAGCCAGTGACTTCTGTTGGATTTTGCTCGTGTGCTGCTGTTCCTCAGCTGCTGAACGCAGAGGAGGCTGTCTGCATCCTGGCCTGTTGTCTTATGAGCTAAAAACCAGTGAGTGGTGGGGTGATATTTGAGTGTCTGTGTGGAGGAGTGTTGCATAAAAGCGTGATTCATGTCTTCACTCAGAAATCAGTTCCTCACTGAAATTGCACAATTCACATCGGTAAAAATGTGGGCAGAAAACCAGTTAGAGAGTGGTACTACAGGGGTCTTCCTCAGATAGCCCTGACTGTAAAACCTACTCTGATTCAGGTGTATCTACCATTTTGACAGATAGCAGGGACTCGGTAAGGCCATGTGCAGTGTTGGAGCTTATCCAACCTCCTGAACTCTTCTGCGTGGTACGGCTACACACTGAACAGTCTGACTCAGGTGCACGTGGAGAGATTTTAAAGTCACCTTACAAATGAGGTTTGCTTTAAAGCTTCATTCTGCTCTGCTGCACACAGAGCAGCGTCAGTCAGGAGCAGTCCTGTGGCAGGAGGCATTACAGCCTTTGAAGTCATGGGGGTATGAGAACCACGGCAAAAATGTGGATTTCTCATTGTCAGTCTCACTTTTGGTCACACAGGCTCATTCCGGGCACTGGCTCAGTGCCAGAAGGATTTGTCTTTACCTAAGCTGCAAAATGATCAGGATCTGGTTGTTACTATTTAAAAAAAATACTATAGAATAAAAGGGAGAGCCTTTGTGGTTGCTTCGGTCTCTGCAGTATGTCTTGCCTCTCTTTCCTCCCACACCTCAGCTTTGCTTCACTCCCTGCCATCAATCTTTTCTCTGTCTCCTCTGAATTTCAGTACCGTGCAGCCTTGGCAAACTACATGTGGTACTTTGGCAAAATACCCTGTAGTATAGAAACCAGTAGAGCTGGAGAAAAGATACATGAGGTTTCAAGTTCCCAAGCTTTTCTTCAGGTGTCTGTAGTAAAATGCTGATCGTGAGCCAGCAGTGCAAGCTCTGCCAGGAAGATGAATAGGGCTAGCTCTGGATGTAATAAACCCACATAAACCCACATCGGCCCATGCCCTTCTGCACCCTGGGACTCAGTCCCCTTTGCTAGCTTCTTTTTTCCCCTTTCCTCAGCTCTGAGTGGTTTCTGGGTGTCACACAGAGCCCCACTTGTGAAGCTGCACCTTATCCATGAAAGGGTTCAGTGGGACGGAGGGGGAAGCCCAGCCTGCGCTGCTGGTTTGTGGCTTGCTGGGAGAGCCTTCCCCTGCAACGCACGCCCCAGGCCATCTGCAGCGGGTCGGGGCGGGTGACGCAGCCTCTCCCTGAATTGTTTATTGCGGTGGGAGGGAGGGAGGCTGCGCGTTGCAGAGCTGCATGTTTCAGTGGTTTCTGGCTTGCTTGGTTAGCCTGATTTTGACATGTCTGAACAGGATTCCGTGGTGCTGTGCTCTGTCTGATAGAAGAATCAGGAAAGTTGCAAAGTGGAGTGCTCTTTTCCAGCAGATTCTTTAATCCTTGCCTAGCTGTATCTCCACCGACTGTACCAGACTGTCAGCAGTGGGTAGAGGAAGAGAGGAGGCGTGTGGGAGGAGAGAGAGGGAGAAGGGAGGGATGTTGCAGACATACTGTGTGCTCGAGCCGGAGAATAAACCCCAAGTTTGTCTCACAGGCCCCATGTAGCAAAGGATTTAAGACCCATTTAGGTTTAGCATGGGCAGAACACCCCAAACACCCTAACACGAAGGGCTTGGCTCAGTGTTTTTATAAAATGGGGTGTTGCAGAGAAAGGCTGGAAGTGAACCATCCCAGACAAGCAGGGGAAAAAATCTAACGAGTGACAGACAGAAGGTAGGACAGCTAAATAGAATCTCTTCCTGCGTGATTAAGCTTGAAACAATCCGCAGTTTTGACCCCCTCACATTGTAAACCCAGTTAGTGTAAGAAAAATATGTTAGTGCTTGTGTTGTTAAATCCTGTCAGTTGGATTTGCAGTTGGATTTTATCTTTTTAGTATAAAATAATTATAAAATGCAAGCTGCTTATCTGCCCAAGGCTGCTGAGTCCCAAAGAACACTTGAACGTTGTCTGGTCTTGCACACATTTACAGATTTTTGTCTTTAACATCTGAGATCCTCCTCCTCATTTCCATAAACAGTGAGTATTATTTTCCTCTCCAGCCCTTGCAGAGTTGGAGAGGCTACTCAGGTTAACTCTGGCCTGTTTTGAGGAAGGCACTTTGCAACTGTCCGTTCCCATCCCCTCAGTTCAAGCCGCAGGGTATAGAGTAGATTGTGCAGAAGAGGTTCTTGCCAAGTCAAACCAGACTGGAATGTTCCTAGGAGGTAGGGATGCTGAAGAATGGTTTCTAACATGAATAGTTTCAGGAGCCTCTCCAGTTTGCTTTAAATTTGAAAGAGAGAACTAAAGTAATAAATACATCCTGTCATGAAGCTGCATTAATGGGTCTAGCGCAGCCAAGGTAGGATCTAGGACCTGAAATTAATTAAAAACATCATAGCACAGGGTCTTGCAGAATGATTCCGCTTCGTGTCTTGGTACTTAAAATTTACACAGGAAGCAAAGCAAGGTAAAAGTCAACAAACTCGTGGGTGAATGTGGACTTGTGAAATACAGTGCGTTTCACCTCGTGTATGCCAAAAGGATCGTGCCACGAGTAGGCAACCTGCTATTTCCCTGTTCTGGTGTGCTGAAGACACAGTCTGAGCCTGAGTCAGCTGGTTCTGCAGAACTGTATGTTTCTTGTTTTCAAAACGGTAGTGGCAACGGACTGAGTTATGGTTGTGACGTGTGTTCTGGGGTAGTTAAGATCTGACTTCTTCATCAGGCCAACAGGGTAGCATTTGATGCTTCTTGCCAATTACACTCACTGGTCACCAATCCTGAGTTTTATGTTGCTTGTCTGAGTTCTTAGATAGTAACAGAAGCAAACTCCCGGGCCATGTGCCGTTCAGGGCAAAAATTCAGTTGAATTTCTGTCATGTCTGCGATTCCTACCTGAGAATTAAAGGAGAAGAGCTAAAATGAGGCTTGTTCTCTGATCGTGTCACACGTAAGCCCAGAAGCCCTAGTGCAAAGTACTTTGAAGCCAGCAGAAAGATTCTGGTAGGTTCTTAAGTCACGTTAATGAGACTTCGTGAAGCCTACTTCTTGTTCTGCCTGGGAGTGAATTTTGCCTGCAGCAAAGAGGCAAAAGTTTCATTTTCAAATTGTATTTCAAGAGCATATATATGTAGTACCTCTGACTCCTTCTATACTGTCTGAAATTGTTCTCTTTCCTTGGAGGTTTTTCAAGACGAGGCAAAAATATAAAGTGCAATTAAAGTGTGGGGTGGCATTTCTGGAAGCAGCCTGTGAGGTCTAATTCCGCTCACACTGACACAAAGGGGAGTTCTGTTGCTAACAGCAGCAATATCGAAAACGAATCTATTCCTAATGAACTGAAAACCGCACCCGTTAGGTGCTTAAAGCAGTAGAGCAGCCGTAAATTGATTGGAATTAATATTGTGTGTACATGTTTAACTTGATTAAAGAACAAACTCTCTGTTTTTTCAGAGAATACAGGCCAAGAGTGCATGTTCAATTTTTGGACAATGGTACCAAAGTATCTGCTCTGAATCCAAAGACATACGTATTTGAACCTCAGAAGTCAGTTGGAGACCCTGAAGTGGACCTGATTAGGACAGTTAATGTTCCTGCAGTGGTGAGTTCTCTTTCATTTCTGCTTGGAAATCATCCTAACAAGCTTCATAACTAGCAGCTTGATGCTTCATACTACCTCTCCCTTTGTGGTAGATAAAGGTGATGGAAGAATAAACGAGGCAGCTAATTTCTGGGGCAGGTACTGCATTCAGTTTTGGTTTGGACTGTTGTGGGTTTTTTTAATTATATTCCTCCATCGCCACATGCCTCTGTGGTGTTAGTGCCTCACTCCTGTGCTCAAAGCTGACACACGGATGAGCAGAAATTGGTCTTATTGGGGTTTTGGTCTTATTGGGTTTTCATGAGTAAATGAAACTGGGGAATTAGTGATGTCAAATGCATAGGAGGAACTCTGACTTTTGAACGAGAAGGTTTGGAATGCTAGGGGTTGCTTTTGTGTCAAAGTTGCAAAAATTGTCTCCAAGGCTGCATCTCAAACTGAAAAAAAAAAAAAAAAGGCAGATGAATTTCAGATACAGCTGAATGAAAAAGTGTGCTCAGAATAAAATTAATTTTAAGACATGCACCCCCAAACCGTGTTAGGTGAAACTACTCTGCAAAGAAAAGAGTTGTTTTGGTGATCAGAGGCAGACCATTGGTTATGGTGGCATACAGGGATAGTAGGAGAACAAGCAGATGTAAAGCTGGCATACCTTGCAAAGGAAATGAGACCGTGCTAAAATACTTGTCGGTTGTGTAACTAAGCCTTTACTCCTCATACTAGTTTAATTGACTTCAATTACAGGGTACATTCGTTTCTACTTTCTCCCCAGCATTTCCAAAAATGTCGGTCTGATTTTATGAATGAATACACAAATGCACTGTGTGTACTATTAGATAGGACTCAGCTTACTAAAAGTTGTAAACAACGCAGTCACTGTATTTACAATTCCTCCCAGGCATTTGAGTAGTAGTAAGTGTTACCTCACGTGCAGATTTCTGACTGTGATGTCCTGTAACAGGCGTGACTAGAAGAACTACAGTTTGGTTCACCCAAGGAATATTCCCATCTTTTGGTTTTGGGTTTTTTTAAAGACGTGCTGTAAAATCCCTTGTTAGCTACAAAGGAAAGAAATTTTGGTATTGTTTGCCTTTTGGAGAAATTACTGTCTTTTAAAAATGACTTCTGAAAATGTAAACCGTAACTTCCTAAGGGTGAAATTCAAAGCACGTCTCCTCAGGCTGTTTACAAAGCAGTTTTGCACATTTCACTCAAAATCCATTTTTAAGACTCTGGCAGTTAATGGCATGGAACCAAGCTCATTGTCTGGCTGAACAGGAATCTGAAAGAGCACATCCCTGTGGGAGAATAGCTGAAGAACCTCTTAGCCAGCACGTTACTTGCTGCGAGTGGAAATAATGAAACTGAAAATACAGTTGAAACGTACAATGCTGAAAGGTGTCTGTGTTTGTATGCAGCTGGTATTGTTCATTCTACGATAAATCTGACCCTTTCTCCCTTACACCAATCCCCTGGCAGACGGCGATGGAGTGGACCAGGTCAACCTCTCTTCAGTTTGCCACAGAGGTGCTGCTGCTTCTCTACCAGGAATCCCTGTTCACCGTTCGCACCGTGCATGAATTACTGTGGGGCTACAAAGACAGGCTCCTGTCGACCATTCATCTTTTGCATCCTGAGATCAATCCAGTGTTTGGTTTCTTTAACAAGGTAACTGGTGTGCAAGACTTTCTGATGCTTTAGGCTGGGAATGAGCTGGGACTGTCATCGCCAGCTGGTTGAGAAGGATGTGCCTGGCCTGAGGCCAGGAGGCAGGCTGCAGGGACAGCAAAAGGATGTATGTAGGTACTAGCTGGCAGCACAGCTGTGAGTGTTTTATCTCACTTCACCTTGTCAGGTATGGATAAGCTTTCCAAGGCTGGATGTAAACTGCTCCACTGCTGCCTGTGCTCACTTGAATAACATGGGCTTTGAGGGGCTGGTTGTGCAAGCTACTAGAAACATTTCCTGATCCATTTCTTTAGTAGCAATTGTTTGAAATTGCACGTTATTTCTGTGCTGGAGCCATTCCTGCAGCCCTTGGTTGCAAGTCAGCTCGGGCTGTGGGGACTCCTTGTTTCTTGGAGATCTGTGCAGCGCTCAGGTTTTTTTCTGTGGGTTTATATTTTTGCTAAGGGCTGTTTTTTTCAGTGGGAAATTTCCAAGGAAAAAAAAAAGCTAACCTCATGTTACATTTCCTTCATTTGGGAGGTGTGAGAATCCAGCTCAGTCACTTCCACCTCATTTCTGTTCAAGGTGGAGTTTAATGAATTGCGCTTACCTCAGGGGGAGTCCGTCAGTCCCAGGGTGTCTTTGAACTGATGATGGCTTAGACCCCTGCTGCCCCACTGCAGTTACCAGCCAGGTGTTACAGAATGAGTGGAGTGATTAAAAACTCATCTGTCTGTTTGCAGATGAATGGAACCGATGACGGAGAATATGTTTTCCTAAGTGGGGAAAGGAGCTACCTTAACTTCTCAAGGATTGTGGAATGGAAAGGAAAAGAGTAAGTTTTTCAGTGTGGTGAGACCTCTCTCAAAATCTGCCCCTTTTCACATTTTGGATGAACGTAAGCATTGTTTACAAAAAAAAGGACCTTTTATTCTGAGGATGGTGGTAGTTCTTAGCAGCTGTAGCTTCAAACCAGTCCCCCAGATTTTGGTGTATCAGGCTCCTCCTGCCCCTGGAGAGCAGACTGCTGTGAGTTCTCACCCTGAACCCCTGACTGCCCCTTGGCAAAGGTGACCTTCTCTCTGCTCTCTCCTCGAGGACACGCCTCCCAGTCCCTTGTGGGGACAGCTGCCCTGAGCGGTGAGCTGCAAGACAGTATTCCCACATTTACACAGCCAGTGTTCCTGGACACCACCCTTCCTTTACTGCTCTGTACCCCCAGTTACAGAGAAACCAGAGATGAAATACCTGCAGCATCCCTCTCCCATTAAACAAAACATCTGCCCGCAATTACATACATGGGAGGAGCTCTTGCAGACATTCTTGCTTGCCTGGCGCCAGTTTAAAGAGACTACAGATGCTATGTAAACCCCTTTTGTTAGCAGAGCTGAGGCAAGCGCTGTGCAGGTCTGATTCACGTTTGCTTGGACCATGAGCTGGCATCGCCTGACCACCTCTCAAAGATCTTTTAACCCTTACTCTCCTTGCTTCATTTTCTTCAGGTCATTGAGCTGGTGGACAACAGAGACGTGTAACATGATCAACGGAACAGATGGGACATCCTTTCACCCGCTGATTAGCAAAGATGAAAACATTTATATTTTTTCTTCTGATTTCTGCAGGTAAGAAGAAGAAAATGTCTCTCAGAGTTTAAAGCAGAGCATTTTTGTCCTGTCATTCCTGTTGAGGTTTCATGTTAGGCTGGTGTTTTTCCTCCTGTGATTTTATTTAACAGTGCAAGCATTCTGCATTTATTCAGGGTATGCAGGATGAGAGTTACACCAAAAAACGCCAAACTGCATCAAGGATGTGCCATTTCTAGAGAGAGAGAGAGAGAGAGAGAGAGTGTTAAATAAATAAAGTGAAAATTTGGAAGATAATTGGGAAGACCGTCTGGACTGCCTTGCAAAGCTTGTAATGAGGGGAACAAAAGGATTTATGTGAACCTTGCCTGAAGCTTCTTTCCTCCAAAATCTTCCTCTGTGTCCTGCTTTTTTAGAAAACCCAGGTTGCCCCCTTCAGAGATTCATGACTTGACATAATGCTGTTTGAAATGCAACAAGATGCAGGAAATCTTGGTGTTTCCTTTCTTATGTTCCACCTGATGTCCTCTCTTCCCCATTTCCCTGTCTGCGAAGAACAAAACCGATCCAAAGTTCTCTATTTAAACCAATAGAGAGGTGTGTTATGCTAAATTCAGGACTTGCCAATTTTTTCTGTCTTCCACAACTGTGTTCCTTTCCTTGTCCCTCTCCGTAGCATGTACCAGCCCTGTCTATAGCAGCATGGGGACCAGCGTGAGACTCTGAAGCGCTCAAGGCAGGCATCAGTGCCCCTGGAAGCAGCACAGCTGGCACAGGATTGTCTATTTTTTGCAGCAGCAGAATGACGAGATGTGCATTTGCTGATCAAAAGCCTGTTAAATTGCATACAGAAGATTGTTGCAATGGGCTCAAACCAAGCCTGTAGGTTACTGTAAATTTAAGGAGATATACAGGCGTCAGCAAAGAGACATCTGCCGCAGGTGTCAGTGTGCGCTCAAGACTAACAAATCTGGGTCTGGCTTTTCTTCCTTGCAGATCTTTGTACCTGGTGTACGACAGCTCAGGAACTGTTGCAGGCATCCCAACCTACCGCTTTGTGCCCTCTGCTATGGTGTTTGCCAACACTACAGTTAACCCGGACAACGCTGGGTTCTGCGTGCCGCCAGGAAACTGCCCTCGTGCTGGTGTCCTCAATGTCACCAGCTGTAAGCAAGGTGTGTTCTCTGGTGGGGGAAGCAGACTGTGAGGACAGCAGTGGGAACATATTTCTCCTTTCTGTTTGAAATTTGAGGACAGTTTTGTGAGGCCTGTAGGGATGTGGCTGTGCTCAGTGAAATCAGTCACCAACAAGTGATCGGTTTATTCTGAAATTGCAGTAGTGAGCTGAGGGGATGTTCCTGTAAAATGTTGTCGGTTCCAGCAATGGAATCAGAATCAAGAAATCAGAAGGAAGTACCAGGATCCCTACTGAACAACTTGGGCATTTATCATCTGCTCTTAGCCAGGTAGCTGTCACACCTGAGTAGCAGAATGAAAACAGTGCAAAGACCAGTATGCAAGCTGGAGACTTTCTATGTTTTCACATTCCAGGTGCTCCGATATTTCTATCAGCTCCACATTTTTACCAAGCAGATCAAAAGTATGTAGAGGACATAGAGGGCATGCACCCAAAAAAGGAATACCATGAGACGTTTCTGGACATCAATCCTGTAAGTGCAGCCTTTTTTAAAGGGTTATCTAGGTGAATCCAGGCATGTGAGTTTCGGGCATCTTTTTGGATGGTGTGTATCAACATAGTCCCGTTGACCTCGGGGAAGCTGTACTAGTTTCTGTGTAACTGATCTATTTATATGTACTTGCATAGAGCAAACTTTGATGGATAGCAAGAATTAAAATACTTTTCCCATTGTGCCTGTGCAATTAAAAATGCCATCAGACTGGTAGTGATGACATGAAGGAGTCGAAATATTTCTTAGAAGCAGATGAAGCTGCTTTTCCTGTTCACCCTACCATCTCAGCCATTTGACTGTGTTTTCCCCAAGTTGAAGATGATAGATATGTCAACTACGAGAGCAAATCAATAAAGATTTGGTGGATGTGGGACACAATTTAAATAGCCTGGAGTCACAAGAGGAGAAATGCAGAAGCATGGTGATTATGTCTTTCATGGAAGTTTGCAGAGCTGTTAGTATTCTCCCGCAGATGATGGTCTGTGGTTTCACACTTGCAGTTTAACCCCAGTAGGCAGCTGAGCATCACATGGGTGTCACTCACTCACCCCTAGCAGGATGGGGAGATAATTGTAAGGGTAAAAAGTGAGAAAACTCATGGGTTGAGATAATAAGTTTAAAAAAAAAAAAGAATCAAAGAGAAACAAAACCAAAAAAAACAAGTGATGCAAAAAAACCCCAGTTCTTCACCACCAGCTGAGCCAGTCACAGAGCAACAGCAGCCCTGGCAAATGTCCCCCCACCCCAGGTTTTTTCATCACTGAGCGTGAAGTCATATGCTATGGGACGTGGGTTTGGGTCAGTTGTCCTGGCTGTGTCCCCTCCCAACTTCTTGCCCGCCTCTTGCCTTCTCGCTGGCTGGGCAGTGTGAGAAACAGAAGAGGCCTTGAGGCCGTGTGAGCGCTGCTCAGCAACAGCTGAAACACCCCATGCTATCCTCGCTGTTTTCATCAAAACACAGTCCCATGTGAGCTACTATGAAGAAAATTAACTCTGTCCGAGCCAAAACCCGTACAACACTGATCTCTACATCCACATATAGGAATGTAGGTCAAGAGAAAGAGCAAAATCATTACCTGGCTAGTTTGCTACAGAAACAGAGCACTGACTCATCAAGTTGTAGCTAGAGCAGGAGGAAATTGCATGGTTCCTCTCTCGAGTCTAGTGCAGATGCTGCTTGGTGTCTGGTTTGGTGCCAGGTTCTTCCTGTTACCCTGCTCCTACTTGCCCAGCTTTTTTTGTATTAACGTAAAATGACCTCTGGGCCTCCCCCCTCCCACCTACTCTCCAGCCTAGCTTTTGCTGCTTGAATGAGGAAAACATTCCTGTGCATCCAGTTGCAAGCCTTACTTACAGTGATGGCACTGCTGTGGGCAGTGTTTCACGCCCATTATCTCTGTGGCTGCACACTCCCACTCTGGTCGGTATCTGGTTGTCACCCTTTAGAAGGAAAGGTTGTCTTGTGGCTGAGGTCGCAGAGTCTCTGCAGCTGTACTCAGAACAGCTGTAGGCGGTAGCATGTTCCGAAACCACAGCTGGATCGGGAAGAAGGGGGATTGCTCTGTAGCCTAAGTGTAAGCGTACACAGCGCAGCACGACAGCACCCTCATCTCTGCTGCAGCCTCGTCACATCTCCTTAACTGAGAGGCAGACTGGAAGGTAGGTGTATGAGTTACAAGAGTATTTTGGTCAATGGAAATAAATAATAACCCTTCTGGGGGTTCTCTTGGCTTGTCAAGTGCACACTGGTGTAAATATTAGGTTGTGTTCTGCCAGTTCCTGTTATTTCACATTTACTTTTTTTTTTTTTTGACACTCTGATTTCTTTTATTCTCCAGCTGACGGGGCTTGTCCTGCAAGCAGCCAAGAGGATGCAGGTCAATGTTCATGTCAGAAAATTACCTGAATTTTTGTAAGTGTTCTCTGCTGCTGGGTGGCTATCTCAGATCTGATTTGATATTCAAAATTAATTTATCTGCAGTGTTCAGATGGAATATTGGTTGGAGAGAGCAAGTGAGAGAGACAGAAATCCAGTCAAATCGCAACTACAAGTGGCAGTATCCTCTCCTCTCACAGACCAAGTAGATTTTGCAGTTCCATCTGCAGAGTAAAGGCAGTATTCCAGAAAAACAAGATCTTATGGACCGGTTCCAGGTGGTGCTTGTGGTGGCGTCAGTCATATCACACCGGTTTGTGTGCTCAGAGAGAAGGTGTGCCACAGCGCAGCGCGGCTATTACTCGGAACATGGCTACTCACTGCAGTGCGGACATGCCATCCTACTCTTCACAGCTTTTAGGAGACAAAAATATTGTAGTTACTGTCATTTCTCAGCAGTGCTCACATGAAAACCAAATGGGAAGGCGTGACCCCAGATGGGGCTGCCCATGCCTCTCCCGGACAAGCACAAAGCAGAGCAAATGGCGTGTCTCACAGCAGCAGGCAAGTCCTGTCTAAAACTCAGGAAGGGAGGGCTCGTTTCCTCAGCTGGAGGGAAGTTCCTTGCCTGTGACTGCATTGGTATGATCAAAAGACATCTTTGTACTGTGGCGCTTTGGCAGTCAGTACAACCCTGCAGAGGGGAACAGTGTACAATCCCCAGTAATGTGTGAGTAAATTGCCCCATTTCTTCTTGGTTGCGAGTGGGTTCTGACTGGTTTTCTGGGTGTTCCAGTTTGGGGGGGATGTCCCCAGACTGCAGCTCAGTTGTGCGGAAAGACCGTTCCCTTCATCTCATGTCTTTCTGATGCGTTGATATCATTGTCACCAGTGCGGTGTGGTGCCTATTCTTCCTACTCAGCTTCTGAGCTGACGTCTGTTGGCACAGCGTTGCTCTATATTATAACTGAAAAACAAGTATTTTATCTGCCCAGTCCTCTTGGGATAGTGGGTGATGTTTCTTCAGAACAGCACCACCTTGTTTTCTAGTGCCCGGGAGCTGTTACACTAACACAGCTTACAACTGTTACTTCACGTGTGCCAAGGGTTGGGGTTTTTTTTTTCTGCTGTGCACATGTTGCTTGGACAATAGTTTCTGTGTTTTACAAATACGAGTAACCTTCAACATCAGCTTAGCTTTTTTGCTGACCGGCACAGATCTGTCATTCAGTTGGTTATTAATGAGCCTCTTAGGTCCACACAAAGTCCCAAAATATGCCATTGCTCCCAAAACAGAATTTATTATTCATCATGGAGACTGAGATTGTTCTGCTGCAGTAGGGAGGTGAAAATTGACAATAAAAAGGAGCAGCCCAGAGGTTTTCTAGGGACAGTTTCCTCATTCATTGTTCTGTTATAAGCTGTCTTCAAAACCCTCAAGTTAAAAAGTTGCAAAACCATTATTTTTATTTTTTTTACACAGTGAAACAGGCAACATCCGAACACTAGTTTTCCCAGTGATGTATATAAATGAGGTAAATATTTTTGTTACTTCTTTGCAGCATTGTGGTATGTTTATACTTGCAAAAATACTGTCTTTGAGCTAACCAGAAAAGAAGTTGCTGTTTTTCTTGTTGGAGGCTGTTGCTGTTTCATAACTAACATCCTCCTGCTGCTTGTTGAGCACAGCATTAATTCAGTCCTGCAAAACACTCTCAGTCAGACAGGCCTTTCAAGTTCAAAGTTATTGGCCATGAGGAAAAATACTGCTCAGATGAGGAGGCGAGAGTTCACCCGATCCCATAGTTTTTTTGAGTAGTCTTTTGTGTATATTCTGGGCTGTAGCTGGATCAATGAATTCACTGGATTCAGGGAGGACTCTAGGGGACAAGTTTTGCTGACTTACACCATCATTCCAGGCCTACATTATTCCATTCCTAAACTGAGAGTGAAAAATCTCTGCTTTTTTTGAAATGCAGCCGAGATGATCCCTCTGGCCACACGAGGAGAGCTAAGAATTCTTAGAAAGTACATCAAGCAGCAATGAAGCCGAGGTGGAGAGCTGTGGGAGTGTTGTTTCCCCACCCTTCACAAAAGTAAAGCAGTCTAATATAAAAGATCAGAAATAAATCTTTCTCTTTTCTTCGTGTCTGTCTCTGCTCCAGAGTGTTCTGATTGATGAAGAATCTGCCAGCAAACTGAAGCACGTCCTGCTGGAAGCTAGTGTTGTAACTGGAATCCCCTTTGTAATCATGGCCCTAGGAATTGTTTTTGGGATTGTTTTTATTGTGCTCGTGTGCAGGTCCCGGGGAATAAGTGAAGAGGTAGGTAGCATTTTAATTTGACCTTGCTCGCTGTACATCTGCCTGTATTTGATTTTCTTTTGGTTGATTTTGCCTGTTCAGTGTCTTTATGCATACAAACGTTTTTATATGCTGTTTTTGTTTAAAATGACCTTTCTAGGGAAGGGAAGGTTTAATAGACTCAGAATAAATGTACCAAAACAGAGGAATGCAGCTAATATAAGCAACATGGTAAGGCAGGTCATATCTTCTGTGCCTAACTCCCTTGCCAATAGTAGTTAAAAACCAACCAAACAAAAAACAGCCTGCCTAGAGGACCCTGAAGGATAAGATGCAAAAAGTTCGCCATATTTCATGGACAGATTTAGTCAGTGACAGCCTGACAGTGTTATCAGTAGAAACAATTGTGTTGTGCCAGTTGATTATTTTTCAAAAGTATAATGCAAGTTTATGACCAAAGAACAGATGAATTTTACAGACAGCAGCATGCAGAAAGATTTATCCAGACAGTACTAGTTTGTACATCTGTTTATGAAAAGTTCTGTCACAAGATGACATGCTGGCTAGTCACATTGAAAGCTGATGCCAAAATTTCACCCTGATCATCAGGGCAGTTGGGTTCAGACAAGACAAACTGCGGATCCTTTGGTTAGAGGAACAGACTGGGTTCTCTAGTAGGCTGTTTTCTCCTTGTAGTTGCTGTGGTCTCAGTGTGGTGTTCTTTGGATGATGTTTCCTAAATACTTTCTTACAAGGGTGTGAGAAAGCACCCTCACACCTGCTTCCAGCCAGGCTGTGTGTATGCTTTGTGTTAGTGGGACCCACGCAGGGTCCTGCTGCCCGCACGCCTCCAGCGGGACGAGGGGTGCGATGGTAGCGGCAGCAGCGGCGGCACTGTGACGGTGAGGACTGCAGCCTCCTTTCCTCGAGGAGTGGCTTTGAGCAGCTGATCTTTGTCTCTTCGTTCTTCCATTTCTCTCTGGGTACCCAGGACGCATTTCACGAGAGCATATGCTCTGAGGACCATGATGCAGATTCCTTTACAGGAGCCTCTGGTCCTTCTTCCTTGGAGCTGTTGAGCCTGCCTGTGTTATTGGCAGGCTCAGCTAGAGAGTCAAAACGCGTCCCCTCGCCCACCCATTCCTGCCCCTCCCCAAATGTAAAGCTTGATACCAGCTCTCTTGGATTCCTGAACAGTGCACAGGGATTAAAATGACAAAGGGACACCTAAATTTCATGTCTTCTCTACATTGCTTTTGTTGCTTTTCCTGCAAACAAAATTAATCCAGCCACTCACAGCCCTCCTTGTGGTCCCACTCCAGCAGGGTGGTGATGGCCTGCCATCATCTGGAAAGTGCTACAGTGAGCCCCAGCTCTCTGCCCAAGCTGCCATCCACCCTCCAGCACTTTCTTAGTGCAGTGTTCATTCCCTTACAGGAAATTTTACTTAGAAGTAGGAGCCAAGAGCTTTTCCCTTTTCTGGAATTCCCTTACAGGAAATTTTACTTAGAAGCAGGAGCCAAGAGCTTTTTCCTTTTCTGACTGGAGTCTCAGCAATCCAGCTTCCCCACCGTGGAAGCTCTGTAATGTGCCACAATTAACTTTGCTATGTTGCTATTTTTTTTTTTTTCTTACAGAGTACTGAAGATGAAAGGTCCCCACTGATTAGGACATCTTAGTAGATTTTCTTTAACATGTGAGCTTGGAGAATAAACTATTAGAGCTGACCTAATACCAACTACCACTACCCAGTGTTGTCCACTGTGGAGAAACGATCGTCTCAAATATAACTTTTTGTGGTATAGAGATGGAAGAGAATATGCACTGGCATCAAGGGAGGAGACTTTTCTTACCAGCTAAGTTGCAACTTTAAAACTACAATTTAAAACAGCTTGAGATCCTGCTTTTTCAACTCTGCACTCTTTTGGTACCTGCACTGACAGCCAGAGATGATCCTAACCACTATATCGGTGAAAATAAAATAGCCTGATTCATTACAGAAAAGACACGGGTAAAATTTGCAAATGGCCTTAGGAGTGTGGGCTGCGAAGTACCCTTCTAGAAGCACATCACGCTTCTGTATGACCCAGGAACACCGGACAATTTCGCTTTATGCCTAATATTGTCTTTTCTGTAAAGTGTCGCGCGCTACTTATTACCTGTATGCACTGACTGTTTGTTATTAACGTCATCAGTTCTTGCACAAAACTGATTTGTACAGCTAATCCAGAGCACTGAGTGGGACTTTGTTAAGCATCTGTAGTTACCAGGTAAAAAGCCGCCGACGATTTGAAATGCTTTTCTGTACAGACCTCTTAACTCTTCTGGCTCTGCACGGGATCCCATTGCATGTTAGCGATACATTTATCCTTAAGGGTTTTAGTCTTTTTTTTCCTTCAACTTAAAAAACACAACACAACATTGTTCTTGATGGCAGAGGGTACAAAAATGGTGTGTTTTTTCCTCTGGTATTTGTGTCACAGCTGTCACCTGTGTGGTTTAACGTGAATGCAGGTTGGGCGGTTACACTGACTGTTTAGGACAAAAGCACACCCCCATATTAAGGTACGTACAGGGCCTTGAGGAGTCAAAACACTTTTTTTACTTGTCAAGTGGAAACTTGTTTTAAAAATCACAAAAGTATTTTTTTCACTGATGAGAAGAATATTCTCACTGAGAAGTATTTCCATTACATCTAGATAGTGAAACATATTTTTAAAATGTATTATTGTCTTCTAAATAGAGGCGTTTTTTGCATTGTTTTGGTTTGGAGGGGGTTTTTTTCCTAGCTGGTGATTTGTTCAACGGTTTTGTTCATCTGGAGGCAGTTCCAACCAGGAAGTTTCATGGTGACTGAATTATTTATTATCTGTATTAGCTGAAAGCACCTGGCTCAGCCCTGGGTCCTTACAGTATTACAGCTGCAGCTTTGCCTCTTCCATGCATTTGCCTCCAAGTCCAGAGTCGGTATCCTAAACCTTGGCTGAGGAGCAGGACTCCGGTAGGATATTCACCTTCCTGTTGCCTTGAGAACTGCAAGCGTACGCCCAGGAAACGAGAGACTCGTCACGACTTTCTGCAGCCAGTCATCTCAAAGGAGCTGTTCTGGAGCAACTCTGCTCAACATGGGGGGCTAAAGCTGTCACCACTTCTCCGCACCCTCCTCAGATGTTGCTTTCTGGTCGGCCGGGCTGAAAATAACACTCTAGTGAAAACACTTTGGGAACTGTCTTTGCTCTGCTTTTACCCAGATGCTGCTGTTCTTACCACGTGCTGGACACCAGATACGTTGTTGGAATTCCAGCCACCTCAGCATTTTTGTGCTAATGTCTGATTGCTGGAAAGAACCTGTCAGGTGGGCAAAGTCTAGTGGATTTTCCTTCCTGGCTGCCTACCAAGTCATACAGCGGGGAAAGCCTGACCCCAAATTAAGTGTGTCAGGAAGCGGACAAGGGAAAAACTGCCAATTCCATGATAAGGCAGATCCCCAGTAAGAAAAGGGTTTTTCTTGGGCAGGGACCCTGCAGGTCTGGAGAGACCCCAGGCTGTGGGGTACCATGATCAGCACAGAACAGCTGTGTTGATGTCTTCCTTGAGTGAATATACCCTGACTTTTGCTGGGGGTTGAGGACTCTGTCATGCCTTGAGTTAAAGGAGCTGTGCTGCTCTCCTGTTAGAGCTCGTTCTGGCATCTGCATGTGTGTGTATAGGCTCCCAGGCGCTATCTTCAGAGTCTGTGTCCATTGGCAGGTAAGGGCAGCGTAGGCCAGAGATGCCAGACGGCCTCAGCACCTCTCTCGTGCAGGGCAGGTCCCTGGAAAGCACAGCCTGCCTTGCCGATACCAGCAGCATCCCCTGTGCACTGTAAATCCTCCGTGACGCTCCAAGCACTGCCCACGGCTTTCCAACTGTCATTCTCAATAAATAAGCAATAAGATAATTCAAACAAAACGATAATGTTTCAGAGAGTAAAATCCCCCCACAGCAGAGGATTAGGAGGTGCTTTGGCAAAAACAGTTCCAGCCAAGCCTGTGGCAGATGTGGTGGCTTCAGGGCTGGTGTGGGGGTCAAGGACCAGGGCACCGAGGCTCAC
>NW_010128386.1:0-369 GCF_000699245.1 Pterocles gutturalis | reverse complement strand
TAGCCTCTGCGGCTCCCGTGGAGCGGCCGTTTCCCTTGGAAAGGCCCCTGACCCGTGCTGGGCCCTTTGCCCCACAGTTTGAAGCTGTTTGGCTCTCTGAATCCCTGCTGCTGTCGATGTTTCTCTAACATGACACCACATTAAGCTGCACTCCTATTTTCCGTGCGAAATCGCTGCAATGTCTCCATTCAGCGACCTGCTCCTGATTTTTCCCGAGGAGGTTTTCTTAAACGGAAACCAAAAGCGGGAGATTTTCTCCTCCTGATAAACACGAAGACCCGTTTGGGCTTTTATCCCTTTTTTTAAACTGTTTTGGTTGGTTTTTTCCTACTGCGGCTGTTTCCCTCCCTCCTCTCGCTGTCGGTGCGA
>NW_010128385.1:7660-9525 GCF_000699245.1 Pterocles gutturalis | reverse complement strand
CCCACAACAAGCTTCAGCTCTGGCTGTTAGTCAGGCAGTTGTGTTTAGAGAATTGCGAGAAAACACAATAATTTGTAATCAACGTTGGTATCGATTTTATCTTTAAATAGATACTGATAGCTAATGCATAGCAAACAGGACTCCGAGTGCCGTTCTGCCTCTGCTGAGACCAAGGAAGGTTTCCCACTGACTTTCCCAAGGCCAAGATTTCACCTCTAGTTTCTGTTCCCGGCATTGCCACTACCTCTGTGACCTTCTGCAAGTTCCTTAGCTTCCTGCTGCCTTGTTTCCCTTACATTGGAAGACATACTTGCTTCGTGGCGTTGTTGCAAAGTTTGTGTTCGTATTCTTTGAGACCATAAATACCAAGCAGTATAGATTTCTAATGCATATCAGTGTTTATTCCTGCCAATGTTTTAATGCGATGGAGAGGGGGTTGCTGGCAACCACAGCAGGATAAATTATCGACCTGTCCCTGCAAACCTTGTTTGTGCCCTCTGATTCCCAGTTAATTTGCCATTTATGGGGAAAAATGATTACGTAGATGAGGGCTGGGTCTCGGCATGACAGTGTTTGTGCTGGGGTATGTGTTCGTGCAGTACTACGTCTGCCTTTCAAACGCATTGTCGGGAACTGAGGTTTTTTCTTGGGTCAAAGTTTTGGGTTTCTGATTGGCATGAAACAACAGACTTCAGCACAGTTTTGCCCTGGGAGCAAATTCTCAGACAATCTGTCTGCAGTGGAGGTCAGCTCTCAGTAGACCTGCAACTAAATCAGCCACTGTAGCTACGGCAAGAGGTTGCTTCAGTCATTCTGTTTTGTGAAATAAGAATTCTGATCAATTGAGATGACATCGTGACTCTCACCGAGGTCTCCCCATGGCACTGTGAAACACCCACCTTAGATCAGAGGTCCTGGTGTGCCTTGTCCCCACAACTGTAGTCACATGGTGAAAAGATAAGGAGTGAGGGGAAAAAATGTGGTTTAGAGGCAGGGGCCTATTCTTGATGAATATGCCCCACATTCACAATTGTGGGTTCCACCCAGGTGGACGTCCATTCAGCAGCCCAGAAACCTCCTCAGACTTATACGGCACTTGGCCCATTAAGCTTTCACAGTCTGTCTGAGTAAATTTGCAGTTAAGGGTTAAGATATCAAAAGTGCGTTTCTAAAGTTACCGATCTGGTCCCGAGCACCCTGCTGAGGGCTGTCCCACCGCTCTGAGGAGAGCCCTGGAGGTCCCATGCTCAAAACCTTGTGTGGTCAGCACGGGAAACGTGTTCCTGGAAAGCTCCCGGTGACGGAGCAAAGCCCCTTGGATGTCCAGTCCCCAAAACCAGAGGCAGCTGTTCAGGCAAAGCTCTGCAGGGAGAAGAGGCCAGCTCAGACTGCAGGTGCCACCTCTGCATAGGGACAAAAACCCCTGTTCAGCTGATTGCTGCCCTTGCCAGCTCCGTGTGCGCATGTATATACAGCTGTCAGAGGCACAAGGACGCAGAGCATCCTTTGAGCTTAAGGGGAGTATCGCTGGCCCTTGGCTTTCATTCAGACTGACATTGTCTCTAGAGCTGTCACTTCATTCATAACTCCCCAAAGCCACAGTGCCTGGTCACTGTGAAGGCTCTGCCACCAGTTGCTCTGGCAAGTTAGAATGAGTCTGGAAAAGTGTCAGCTCCAGCAGCCAGGCAGGGATCAGAGCAGGGTCACCCCCATTGCCCCAGCGCATTAAACTAACGGCTCCAAATGGTGCTGCCATCACTGCTTGACATCAGAGGCCATGGAGGGCGGGTGTCGGCTGTTGAGGGGTGGGTTCTGGAAGCCTTTTGGATAACGAGGGGTCACAGCCTTGGCAAGATGAGAGCTCA
>NW_010128385.1:3095-7629 GCF_000699245.1 Pterocles gutturalis | reverse complement strand
AGCCCTCATGTGGAAGCTGCAGCTTCGTTAAGAGCTCTTGGCTCCTGTATCATGACCGGTGGCACAGAGCTGTCTGATGGCTGTGGGATGGAACCGCACATTCCTCATTGCCCCATCACACATGGGGCTGGTGCAGCCCCTGGTCACTGCTGCAGCCACCCAGCTCCCGCTGCAAGGGGCACAGGACCCCCGGAGAGCTCTGCAGGCAGCAGCATGACCATCCCCAGGGCCGTCCCCTCTGCCTCCACAGGCAGCTCCTGCCCCTGCCAGCCTCCTGCCATTAGTGCCAAGGGGGCACACGGAGATGCTCCGCCGACATGGTGTCTCTGCCACTCCTGCCACAAGCTGAGAGCTGCTTCTCAAGGGAATGGTGACAGTCGCGTTGGATAGGCAGAGTGATCCAAACCACCAAGGATTTCCCGTAGCGATGCTGAAAACAGACTTACTGCCCCCGTCCCCAGTAAATTATGGAGGCTTTTTATCTTCTGAGTCAGAGACAAGAAACAGATCTCAATTGCAGAATTTTCTTTCTTTGACCTTCTTTACAGCTTGGCACTTATCAACTATTTATTTTTAAAGGAAAACATTTTCATTGGTAAAAAAGGGTAATTTCTCACTTAAAGGGATGAGGGAAATTGCAACGGAAAATCTGCAGCCATTGCTACTAAAGACATCTCAACTAGACAGAACAAAGTGCTTGAAAATAGCACTACATATCCCCCGGGCTTCGTCCAACCTACTTTCTGGTGTTTCAAGATGAGGTGCCACAACTCCCTTCAAGACGCTGCTCCGGAGCCCAGCACATCGCACTTTCCCCCGTTCTCGCAGCTGGGGCTGGCAGGAGGGATGTGCCGTGCTGTGGCTTGTGATCCTAGCCTACTGCAAGCACCAGATGACTTCCACAGGTATTGCACTGGCACAGATAAATCACCCCCCCTTAACGAATCCCCATCGTTGCCAGCTCTCGCGGTAAGACGGATGAATGCCAGCTCTCTGGGCCATTCATTACAAAGCTGTCAGCAAAGGCTGGGTGACTTACAAGAGTTAAAATCGTCACCCTGCCTCTCAGAAGAACAGGAATGATTAGAAAGTTAAGGCTAGAGCTAGATTATTTTTCTTTTTCACTGGTCCCATTTTAAAATGCCAAACATCAAGGGACAACAAATCCCCGGGGCTCCTGGAAGCGCCCGTGGGTTCCTTGCAGGGAGCACACACCTCACGTCCAGCCAGGCCGGACTGAGCGGGCTGAGCCAGGGCGATTTTCACCTACATGACATTGTTCCATGGGGAAGCTTTAAGCCGGTATAAATCATACATCCCACAATAAGCACCTTAAATGAGAAGCAGGACCTTTGTATTTGCTGCTTTTCTGTATCACACCAGCCCTCTGGATGCTTTCACATCGCATGCATGGGGGCAATTCCCTTCGTGGAGTAGCAGGAGCACAGGGACCTGGCATTAAGGCTGTCATAAATCGGGAGAGGCTTTGACAAGAGCAAAGCTTTGGACTCAGGGCGCTGCCAGGATCACTTGCAGGGATATCGAGTGTAAATGTAGGGTGATGCAATTTCGGTTGCAGGAATTATTCTAAAATGCACGACACTGCTGAGCCGGGTGTGCTGCAAACGGGAGCCAAAGCGCTCGTGTAGTTCTGGGGTTTCTATAGAAAGAAAACTGAAGTTGGATGCGGACAAAGGAGGGAATGGAAGCAGCATCCCAGGGACAGGATGGCACACTGTCCCTCGGGCTGCTGGCACAGCGTCCCCACTGTCCTCCCCCTGCTCCTGTGCTGGGTGCACATCTGCGCAAAATGGTATTTCCCAGGATTAAGGGATCTTTCAGGGGTTTATGCTTATCTCCTGGCACAGCAGCAGCACAGGTAGGCAGCTCGCACCGCTGCTTTGCCAGAGCCGTTAATTAACACGTTGTGACGAACCCCCAATGTGGGGCTGAGCCCCCAGCACAGGACCGACAGCAGCTCTGCTGCCGGCAAATTACCAGGGAGGATGTTTCTTCCTCTGGAAGCCAACATGACTTTCCTCACCACATAACACGGGTCAGACGAAGCACGTTGCGTTTTTCCTGTGTTAGATCTCGCTGCAGTTGCTGCTGCCTCCTCTGTGGCTTGTCGAGTGAGCGCCAAAATCATCTGGTGCAGCTCCCACCGTGGGACCACAGGGAGCGATCCTGCCCCAGATGTGATCCTCCTCAGTGATACAGCACTTCCTAGGGCCAAATCCAAAACAGAAACAAGCCGTTCTCATGCCAGGCTCCACACAGCAGCATTCTTTGCCCCTGCAGTCCCTGAGCATCGCAAACCGGGCGCAGGCAGGATGGGCGCGGGGGCGCTGGGGTGGCTTCAGGGCCATTCTCAGGGATGTTCTGAGCAGAGCTGCTTTGTCCACAGCCACGTCCCCATAGGACGGGTGACAAGAGCATCGCCCACCCCACACAGCACCCTGCGGGCTCTGCCCCTTGCCGGGCTCCGGGGCGCAGGCTCTCCACCCCGTGTGCCGCTGCACAGCTGATCACGAGCCGTCTCTGCTCCCCACAGGCCTGGACCGTGAATCTGGTTGCGATGGAGACCGTGTCCCTGGAGCACCAGATCCAGAGCGTGCAGCGGCACATCGCCTTCCTGAAGAAGGAGCAGATGGAGCTGCTCCACGACCTGCACCTGGAGATCCTGCGCCTGCAGAAGCACTGCTCAGGTGAGGGGGGGGCACGGCGGGGGGGAGCTGCGTGCCCACAAGCGCCTCGGCCGGGAGAGCTCCTGCAGGCACCCCAGGGCATGGCCACCGGATCTGCTGAGGTCACAGCCTCTGATGCTGGTACCAGCAGCTGCCTCCAGCTGCAGCCCCGAGGAACCAGCGCAGTTTTTATTCTGTGCATCAGCTGGCTGGGTGGGTGATAAGGCAGGAGGCTGTGTGGATAATCCATCAGTAAAACCCTCTCCCTTTGTCTTCATGCCGTGCTCAGGGCACACCTTGGAGCGAGGGTTATCCCGGGTAGCTCGGCACTCTCCCGGCAGCGTGTTCCTGCACCTTGCAGGAGTTGGGCTGCAGCACCCGCTGCCCCGAGGGAAAAACCCAGCATCAGCCAGCGAGGTGTGCTGGGAAGCACAGCCAGGAGCCCGCTGTTGGGCCTGGGGAGCTGCCCCGGGAGGGGGACGCATGGCTGACGTGCCCCCCAGCAATGTTGCCCTCCCCTTCACCCAGCCTCGCAAGAGCGGCGGCTCCCCAGCCTCCCACCCGCCACCAAAACTCGTTCCAACTCATGCCGTTGCCCTCATCAATAATTCAGCCACAGCCAATTACTGCTTGTCTTCCAGCCGCTCAGCCTCCCTGATTCCTGGGAAACAGAGACATGTCTGCACTGATACAAGTGTCTGGTTTTCCCCATCTTTCCCGAGCTTTTGCTGTTGTGTTTCATTGTTTTACTGGATTCATCTACGGCCCCTCCAGCTAGATGAGGCAGCAGCGTTGTCGTGCCTGGGGCAGTGCGATGAACAGCAGCGAGTCACATCCTCCTCTGCGAGGTGTGTGATGCTGCAACGCCTCTCTGTTAGGAGTGACGGGGCAGAGCCCCTGGTTAGTTTTAAGCTGACTTTGCCGATGGTTCAATGCTGTTGTCCAGTGGAGCTGTTTGCACAAGGAAAGGGCGGTCGGTACGTCAGCGCAGCGTGTGATTCATTTATTGGAGCGAGCCGGCGTTACAGAGGAACGTTGGCTTCCCTCCCACTCCCGTTTTTTTTGTAATAGCAATGGATTCCTCCGGCTCTTCCGTTTCTCCTTTTGCTGGAAGATGTGCTCCAGGTAGTGATTAGCCTGCTCCGCGCCTTTAGCGGAGCGAGGGAGGGAAGGCTGGTGCCAGCAGCAGTGGGGTCTGGGGGGGTCCCTGCAGCCGGTGCACTGGATGGCAAAGCTGCCCATGGCGGGGAATACGGACCCATGTGTCCCACCCCAGGCAGGGAATGCAGCCCCCTCCTCGGCCGCATCCCACACCAGACAGGTTGAAGCTGAGCCACCACCATGCCTGGTCCCCAGCCTTGCACAGGGGACACCGGAGGCACCAGAGCCATGGGGGAGAGCTGCTGGGAGCCAGCTGTGAGGCGATGGGATGCAGAAGCACAGAGCAGCAGGATCCATCCCACAGATGCCAGAGCGACCGAGAGCCCTGGGGGTGCTCCCCCCTTGATGTGCCCCGCAGGGGTTGGGGGGATGGTACTGGGACAGGCTCCACCAGCCCCTGTGGCTCCAGCACAGCAGCTGGGACCCCAGGTTGTGCATCCTCTGCACTTGCTCAGCGGGGCAATGTCTTCTTTGGAAATGGGCGACTGCTTTAGTTCTCATTTTAAATATATCTGAGACTCCAAACCTATTATTTCAGCTTCAGAAAAATAACGCAGTTGCCATTGATTTCCAATGGGGCCGTCGGGAGTGCTGAAAGCTCTCCAGAAACTGCATTACGTTCTCGGTTACTTCTGCATTCTCACGACAGATTTGTTTTCCAAGACAGACGGGCAGAGCAGCCTGAG
>NW_010128385.1:1865-3073 GCF_000699245.1 Pterocles gutturalis | reverse complement strand
AGTGATGAGGATTAGAGTCAACATGAAAGCAGATTAAAAGAAAAATGTAGGGCAAAGATTAACCGTTTGAACTCGTTTTCAAGGGAAAAAAAAAAAAACCTCAAAACAACTGAATGCTGCTGTTGCCCTTCTCCTCCTCCTCTCAGAGCTGCCTGCGGTTGGTGGGCTGGGGTAATTAATGCAAAAGAGGTTGTAAAGGTGTGCAGGGTGGAATGAACTCCAGAAAGTCCCTGAGCTCCCTCTCTCACTGCCCTTCGTGAGCTGGTTTTGTAGCCCAGGGCCAGGCGGGTTGCAGGCAGAGAGCAGCCTGGAAGCAGTAAATTATGAAATACTTGGGGTGGTAGCTTACACTTTGGTCTATTTTCAGTCTGTTGCTCTGCTCTTTGTCCTGATTTGAAGCACTGAAAATGGTTCAGCAACTCTCTAGAACAGGAGGAGACATTTCCAGGGGAAGGGGAGCTCCCCCGCCGCGGGGGGACCTGCAGCTGCTGCCTCGGACACATCGTGGGGGCAAGCACCGGGGCAGATGCCAGGTCCTGGGGCTGCTGACTAACGTACAAATGGCCAGAGTCACCTGGTTTTGGCTCAGCCTGTGGCTGGTGCTCCGGGATGGCCCCACTCCCACCATGGGTGCAGGATGGGGGGATGCTCCTTCTCACCCCGCTTTGGTTTCTCTTCCAGAGCTCACCCATGACCTGGAAATGAAAGAGCTGGAAGCCCGTCAGCAAGGTGAGAGCACAGGTTTGGGCAGGAGATAAGATAAGGGGGAGTAGGGGGGCAGTGGAGGTCTGGCCAGGGAGGGGACATTGGCCCCTGTCTGCAGGGGACAGTGGGCTGTGGGCAGGGCTGGGGACGTTCACAGCCCATTGTCACCCCATCAAACACCTGGGCAGCACCCAGGAAGGTTTGCATGTGAAAGGCAGCACCCCCAGGTGGGCTTTGCTAAAGCCCCGACCCAGACCCTCCGGGGCAGCTCACAGACTCCCAGGGTGGGACTCAAAGCCTGATAACGCCCCAGCCGAAGGGAAGAACAAGGACATTATCAGCTCCCCCTCCAGCTCGGCTCTCCAGATGCTGATTCAGAAAATCTCACACTCTGGGTTCATTAACCAATGAGGTTTGCCCACAAAATAATCCTTCACATTCCAAAATATGGGGGAGAAAAGTCTTGGTACAGGAAAAACGTCTGTGAGCACCAGGCACCGTCC
>NW_010128385.1:0-1670 GCF_000699245.1 Pterocles gutturalis | reverse complement strand
AAGCTGAAACTCATCCCCGGTGCTGCCCGGGCACAGTCCCTGGCACCGAGCCCCAGCCCCGGATGCAGGAGGAAGATGTGCAGGGGGGGTGCACACCCGGCCCCTCTCAGCCCACCACAGCCCACACTGGGCCAGTTCCCAGCTCACAGCCCCCCGCTGAGCCCAGGGTCCCGTCCGCACACAGGTGGGCTCACGGCTTGCCTGGCGTCCAGCCCTGTGGGTGCCATCGGTGCGTCACGGACCGTAATTTGCAGCGAGTCGCACCCACAGGTCTCTACCCATCCTTCAGCCTTTTAGCAGCTGAAGAGGAGCAGGGTCACATTTGCCACGTCTGTGCCACCTCATTCAGATGCCATCGGACGATTGCTCTCCTAATGACACTCATGCGATAATTACGGCGTGCAGCTGCCTCCCTTCACATCTCATTATAACGCATTTTTTTCCTCCACAAAAGACACTTTGGAGCTGAGTCTATAAAGCAGTTGCAAATCGTGTCATAAAAAGCCGAGATTAGTGCAGACAATGGGAGCAGGCCTGGGCAGGCAGCGGGGCGAGCGTCCAGTCCCCTCCCTGCGCCCCACCAGGGCTGGGTGCGGGAGCGTGTGGCCAGGGCTGCCGGGGCAGGAGCCCAGCCCTGTGCTTTTGGAGATGGTAACGCTTTCTGGCTGAGGACAGGAGCACTTGGAGCCACTGCCCCCCGCTCCCCCCTGCCTGGACGGGAGGTGAAATCTGGCTGCCAGCGGCACGCCAGCCTCCTCCTGCCTGTTTCGGAGCATCCTTCCCAACACATCACCTCCAAGGCAGTTCCTCTGTCCCAAGTGCAAGGCCACCACCCATGGAGGACTGCAGGCACCCAGGACCCCCAGCACACAGGGCTCCAGGGGGGCAGGAGAGTGTGCTGGGGGGCTGCACATCAAAGAGTGCCCAGAGGAGGGGAGAGTCACCACGAAATGAGTCGCTGTGGCTGCAATGCTTCCCCTCCATCCCTCCCCTCCTCCAGCCCCCCAAGGTCACTAGGCAGAAGGATTAGGGAAATGCAGAGTCCTCCACAGGTGTTTAGTCAATGCAGTGCCATCACCCCACCACGGCGGGTGGGATGGTGGGATGGATGTTGGGATGGTGGGATGGATGGGTGGTGGGATAGATGGTGGGATGGATGGGTGGTGGGATGGATGGATGGTGGGATGGTGGGATAGATGGTAGGATGGATGGATGCCAGGCCAGTGTCACCCTCCTGCAGGCAGGTGGAAGGGAGCCCACATGGGCCAGAACAGTGCAGGGTGTGAAGCCATGTGAAGTCACACTTTTTTGGGTGCCTGTGCTGTGACTCAGCAGGGCTGGGGCAGGGAGGGTGTCTGTCACCCGCTGAGGTGTGGGAAGGGCAGGGAGGGTGTCTGTCACCCGCTGAGGTGTGGGAAGGGCAGGAGGGCGGTGGGAGCCATGGGGAACTTGCCGCTCAATGCAGCATCTCTGTTTTAACAAGCCCCATCCACGCCCCGTCCCTGGCAGTCGCTGCCGGGGCAGGGAGATGAACAGGTCAGCAGTAGTCCCGGCAGTGACAGCGTAGTGGGCACACAGCAGCCGGGGGGGCTGGCTGTCGGAGTCACTTTTAGGATTAAAAACTCGTTACCGAGGGAAATTTTAAAACAGCAGCATGAGGCTGCATCGAG
>NW_010128384.1:164509-171567 GCF_000699245.1 Pterocles gutturalis | reverse complement strand
TCTATGGTTCTATGATTCTATGATTCTATATTCCATCAGTGCAAAACCTGCTTTATGTTTGAAACCAAAACACATCTAAAAGAAGAAAAATAACAATTGTGGAGTTATTGCTCTTCAATTGTGCAGCTTTTTTGACCCAGGAAACGAGGAGTCCTGGATGCCTGACCACCAAGAGATCTTTATCAAGCAGGTAACCCGTCTCAGATCTAGGGTTGCTTCCTTATCTGTTTAACTCCTCTGTACAAATATCCTGTGCATGTCTTCCTTGTCCTGAGTGTCATGCGCAACTTCCCTGGGTATAAAAGGGACTGTCTGGTATAAATGTGAAAAGAAAAAGGCAGATGGGTGGGTAGTTTGCAGACCACTGACTGACTAATTTAGGGGTGATTTTTCTGGGCCCAAGCGAAACATTCAATTTCATTGTATCCTTTCTAATGATGTTTGTACTTTATAATCAGTTTTATTCTATTCTGTATTATGTATGCTACTTTTCATGTAACATTATTAAAACAAGTTTTAACTATTGAAAAGATACTCATTGCTTCAACATGTTTTAGTTTCTTCAGTGGTGAAAGAGTACCTGAAAGAGAAAATGAGATAAATCACATTCTTGGATTTACCAGACCAGTCTTGGTGTTTCACCTTGTTGTGCTGGGGATTTACACTGAACCCATTAGTTATAGCTAAGATCTGAGAGGAAACATGTGCTTGAAAATCTTGAGAAAATCTAGGAGAATCTTCTCATTTAGTCTGAACTTGAAATAAGGTTGGATGATACTGAAGATATGGTATCCTATTTTTTTAGAATCACTTTAATGTTTTTATCTTTTATCTTTAACTTTTATCTTTACCAAGCAGTACATTTTACCATGACTCAAAAATAAACTAGTAGAAAATTTAATTGGAGAAAATTATATATTATTTGTTTATTCTTCAGTTAAGTAATGTGTTTTGGCTTAGCAGGAGTGAATATACTATGTACCACTTTGTTCCATGGTTTGGAACTGTGGACAGTGTGTTCCATAAGTCAGAATACGCTACCATACAGCTCAGACATAATCTGTTGGTTTTTGTTTTTTTTTTTCAGAGCAAGAGCTGATACTGGAGGCTATTTTTACTTGAGAATTTAACTGAGATATGTCTCTAAGTGATAGGAGTGGTTGGGTTTTTTCTCCCTTGCTGACTTGAAGTTAATTACTGGCATAGCAACATGCATGAATTGACTGTGACAGCCAATAATGTCTTCAACAGCTAGTGAATGAACAGAAGAGTTTAGTTGGGTACATTTTTAAAGGGTCTTACATGACATTTAAATGCTTTTTTACAAAATACGATTTTCCTTGAAATATTAATTTTCTCTTTTTGTCTTTATAATATCTGTGCTCTTCAGCCTACAGTGTTTTCTGTATTTTTTATATTAAACATTTTATGTTATATGAGCTTTACAATTTTCTGAAATATATTTCAAATTATCAGTATTTAGCTGATCCATACATTAAGATATTCAAAGGCCTGTACTGTAGAGAGCTGTCTCTGGGTCATAATGTTTTATTGTGTACAATCACAAAATGTGGTGTGGTTGCAAACCCTGCATTGGTTTTTGAAATTACTGTGCTACCTATTTGTTCCAATCAATGAGAACCTCTGAGCCATGAACTTTTATTGATTTGTATTCTCCTGGGTAACATGAATGGCCTTTCGTAGGTCTTCCAATTTCACTATCTTTATTTATTTTTTTTTTTCTGAAAACACAGCTGAAAAGCATGACACGTTTATTTATGCAGTTGCTTTGTTGTCCAGGTCTTCCAGAGCCTGAAAAAAAAGTAAGTGGTACAAAAGGAATAGAAATGCAATGATAACCTTATTTTTGATTTTAAGACGATTGGTTAGGACACCTATGCAGTAGCGTCTGACTTCTGGAAATATGTAATATCACATTAAACCTGTTCAGTCTTTTTTAAAATGTTTAATTTTTCATTCTTTACATTTCAATGCAATGTTTTTATTACTATAAACTGAAGAAGTGACAAAATAAAATTCTAGTCATCCTACTGCATTGTTTTTATTAAAGATATCTGAACAGCAGATTTCAGCTTCACATGTCAAACCTAGTCAATAATGCCAGAGGCCAAAGGAACCATGGCTCTCTACTATGGATATGAACAACTTGCGGTTCTGACGCACAGGACTTGGTGAAGCTACCAGCCGAGAACCCATTTGCTATACATACTTACAATACTGAAGTAGCAGCTTTGTAAGGGGTAAAATTGAACCAGAAATATCTGGATTGTCTCTGAATCAGAATTATTGTGGTTTTCTCAAATATATACTTTATTGTGTTGAGCAGAAAAGAAGCTAAATGAATTGCTTATTTTTTTTAATTGAATAAGATCTCCTAGCTACTAAAACTTAATTATTTTAGATACTTTCAGTCCTGCAGTCTGGCTGGTAAGGAAATACTGGAAAAGAAACTAAGTGAATTAGGTTCCAAAGAGCAACATGCTTCACAGGTCTGTCTGTGTGTATGCAACTGCCCTGCTTCAGAGGTTCGTGCTGATTCATTTAAAAGAAAGCTGGAGATAGCTACACATATAAATAGGTGCATCCAGCAGGACTTGGTGAAGGTCATAGAAAGTTTGTGACAGAGTAGGGAATTGAACCAGCCATTCCCTTAATTCCAGTTCAGGTCTATAATCATGAACTGCCTTTGCTTCCAGGTATCTAGTCAGTCCCTGCCTCTGCCAGCGATTTTCCGCATCACAAGTCGGTTAATGTATTTGGCTCTGATCCACAGGAGGATTTATGTGCATGTGTAAGAAACTGTCATCATCAAAATACCTACCTTGGCATCAGCAGTCATCAGAAAATTTAACTGGGAACCAGAAGTTCTGCCTCTCTATAGAGACAAAATTATCTTAGGCAATTTCAAGCTGAACAGCTATGTGATTATCTCATGTCAAATCCGAACAATGATCATTAAATTAGTTTTTCTTCTCACTAAATCCCCTACGGGCCCTATCTGAAGACGTGTTCTCAACACACCTATCAAACACTTTCTGGATGAGATCCACACCTAACATAATAGTAATAGTCAGTTTTATTTTTAAAAAAGGTGGTAACTGCCACTTGCTCTGTTAATTCTCTTAAGTAATTGTTTCACAGCTCAGCACTGTAATGAAATACCATTTCTAGTTTGAGAATAAAACTTACAGTATTTTCCCCATTTAATGTTATAGCTTATAACATCTTTAAACAAAGTATGGTCATGTTTTGTTTTTGCTATACGCTCTATGTAATAGAACAAAGACCCAGTTTACCTTGAATTATTTAAGGTGTTCTATATGGTTAGCTGAAACACATTATGACAGTAATGCCCAGTCTGAAAAGTACTTGCTATAAAATTTGTAAGACAGCATATATACATAAGTCTATATAGATATAAGTATCAACAATTAGACAGAAAGTTTCTGTGGCTAAACATTAAGAAACCAGAAGGGAATGTCTTAAAAATATTTAAAAAATTAATTATCTATAGCTGTAGACTTGAGATAATGCCACAGATAAATATATCTTTCTGTAGCTTTTGGAGAAGAGAAATTTTAAATTTTCTTCTTTGATGCTGTGTTTTTTCAAGTCTTTTAATACCATCTTCCAGTACAAATAACAGCTGTTCTCATTTTCAGGTCTGTCTTTGTCTTTTGAGTTCTTATATAGACCACCTTTGCTTCCATTGCTATTAAAGTATATATTTTATAATTTATTTTATAATAAAAATTTATATTATAAAGTTGATTTTTATTTTTACTTGTTTGGTAACCATACTGATAAATCCTATATAATTTTTAGACTTTGTGATACCGTAGAAGAAAAATATATTATTACATCTTTATTCTCATTAGTATTTTAGCTAAATTATTTGGTTCTCATTTCAAATGGCTTTTAAGAATATTTTTAATTGAAAAAAGAAATCTACCTAGAAAGGGTTTTGCATCTGTTTCTTCCTATTTCAGTCTTTTTTCAAGGGTTTATTTAAACAAGAATGTTTCATTTATGTATCTGTTTTCCTACCTAACAGTCACAGCCTGCTCACAGACCTAGTGCAATCTTTAGAAACACATGCATGGAGCCAAGTTCCTCTAAACCTTATAACTGTTCCAGCCAAGTGAATAAAGAGTTCTGCTAGGTCATAGTTACATGAAAGTGCGGAGTAGTGGAGTAGCATATATGTGAGGTAACATGTTGGCATGAACTACATTGGTTGTACTGACGGTAGAAAATTAAAAATTCAGGAACCTGGGGGAATCAATTCATTGATCTGTAAATTACATGATACTGTGATTAATTTTTTCCCTGCATAATATATGGTTGCACTTTCTCTCCTCACTTGAATCTTCCTATTAGAGTAAGTTATTCTGACAGCCAGAAGTGATTGCTGAAGTGCAATCCTGTACTGATAGCAATGTTTGTCTTTTTTATCATAGCATGCAGAACACTTGCATTTTCTTTACTGTGATTAATATGGTTACATATTCTACAGTGCACATATTGGCCACCATTTGCTCACAGAACTGCCAGGAAAATGTCTATTACTTGATACAGGTAAGCCCTGAGTGAGAAAAATAGCCTTTTTTCCCCTCACTCTTTTTTTTTCTTTTTTTTTTTTTTTTTCCCCCTTACTGGTTACTAAGAGATAATCACCCACATCATGTCATCAGCTCCCCAAAAATGCCGGTGTATCCAATATATAGGGAGACACTAATTTGGAAAAACACTGCTCAACATGTGCTTATGCCATATTCTTTCCTAAATGACTACTGTACTGTATTGATCAAACCCAGCTACAGGTGGTCCCTGAAATCCTATTAGGCACCATGCTACTTAAAATCCAGTGACCTGAATCCTGAACGTCTCATTTGTCCCTCATTTATCAAATCTTAATTAAGAGTCGTGCGTGTCTCCTAAACTAGGAGCCTATGTGTCCTCCTACTTCCTATGTTTCGTGGTGTCAAGATTCCAATATTGTCTGACGAGGTTCTTGTAGATATTCCAGTCGAGGAGGGTTTAATGTTTAATGTCAGATATTACTGAAGATGAAGATATTTGGCATTATGTGGGATTTTGATTTAACACAGTCAAAGTGTGCTGGCATTTTTTTGCCTAATAAGTATGAAGAAGTTGATTGGCATAAACTTACTCTTGAGCTCTACTCAACTGGATGTTGATAATATAAAATTCAGAAGTCTTATAATTTGTGGAAAATTAATGCAGTTGCTTGTTTATTATGTTCTTTCATACCATTAAAAAAAAAAAAAACAAACAACTTTTGTATTTTGACTTTTTGACTTCATGTTTAGATAAGGAAAAAAAGATTCTTGTGCTATTTACTCCCAAACATACATGGCAGCAAACCAATAGAGAATAGGAAAATTCCTCTTTGTGTGTAACGGAAAGAGGAAGCAGCATCAATATTAATAGCAGCATCAATAGAGTAAATATTGATGAAGTTCTTAACTGATTATGATTAGACTAGACAGAACTAAAAACTTTTGTTGCATTCATCTTTTATTGGTCACTGAAATTATTGTAAGATGTCACAGGTTTCTTACTGCAGAAATCAAAAGTAATGAGTTAACATTATTTTGAGTGTCCAGCTGTTATCTTCCATCAAAAAGCAATGCACAGCAACAGACAAACCCTTCTCAAGTTCTATTATTTATGCTTATATACAATATCTGGTTTTCACCTGTAATAAGGCTTGACAAAATGGGTTGTCATGATAGTATAAACATAATTTCTAATAACTGTGTGTGTCATATTTTATCTCCTGCAAATTTTTCATTTTCCACACATTTGTAAACCCTATAAGTATGAAATTAGGGAATTACATTCCCCTTAGTTACACAGGTCATTCAATTATATTTTTTGTTAAATCTATATAAAATGTTGTCTAATCCAAGTACATTATTGTTTTAACTTCAGTGGCTTCTAAAATACCTATTTGTGAAATAGTTCAGATATCAGGTCCCCACATTCTAATGAATAAATGTCTTTATGTTTGTACCTCATCCTCAGTTAACATAGTCTCTCTGGGTAAAAAAAAAAGCTGTATATATAATTATTATATCAAGTGGACACCTTCCACTTTCCTAGATCTCAGTGGGACTTAATTTTTTCTTCTTGCATTTCTGTAAAGTTGGAAGTCTTATTATGTCAATAAAGGTCTCTTGATGTATGCCATATTTATTCAAACATTAGCCACAGATGTTTTCAAATACTTTACCCTTCAAGACCTGGCTGCGCCAATTACTTGATCATTTTACAAAGTGCTGGGAATCTGCCTTATTGCAAGTCACAGCATATCTTCCTGGCTTTTTGCAGACAAACCTACACTCATTTTACTTATGCTCAGAGCTGGCTAAAGGCCAGCAAGCTTCCATGCGAAAGCTGTGGATCTTTGTTAGCACGGTGCTGTACTCTCATTAGGATTACCATATTAGCTTGAGCTCACAATGCTGAGATCAGGGCTTTCTGGCATCCATCCAACTTGGAGCACAGACATAAGAAGTATGCAAGACCCAGAGGGGCAGTACTGAAAATTAGAGAAGTTCACATGTGAAAGGTACATAGATATTTAAAAGAAACAAACAAACAAACAACTCCCAACAAATCCAAGGGTTAAATTTATGTCAAATTGTTATTTGAGTGCAATCTTTATTTAAATAATAAGTAAAAATAAACTATGGAGTTCAATATAGATGTTAGAAAATTATGAATACGTTAATGTTCATATTAGTTTACAACTACAGTTAAAAATGTCAGGTTTTCCCACTGCAGTTCGGGGATTTGTAATAATGAGTTTTCGTTTAATAAGGTATGATGCTTGTAGTGTGCTGTTTGCAACACCCAGAATAACTAGAATGACCTGCATGGAGCAGGTAGATGTAGCATGCACAGTTCTGGAGCAGTGTCTGTTCATGTGATACCTGACTACATCTCAGATAGCACTAGGCACCCGTGTTTAGACAATTCAAACAAGTCCCTAATCAATACAATTTGTG
>NW_010128384.1:158099-164478 GCF_000699245.1 Pterocles gutturalis | reverse complement strand
GCGTTTCAGCTGATTTTGTTCCCTAGCAATATGATACTGGAGGCAGGCACAGGCTACCAGGTATGGTGAAGGGCCTATAAGGAACTTCTGTGTGTTTTGAACAGCAGCTGGAAGATAGTCTTCATATCTAAATTTCAGTGTCTCGATCAGGGGCTGACTTCCATCAAAGAAACCACTTCTGGACATGGCAGATCTTCTAATTAAAGGAAAAGGAAATCTAAAAATTAGTGCAGGAATAGTTAAGTGAAATGACCTAAAAGCTTTTCAGACAGAGTTTAGCTCTTTAGAAAATCAAATCCTAGCCCAGCATGCAGCCAAGATTATGACTGCAATGATCCATGCTATTTGCAAGATAAACCTGTGTCAACTTTAGAGACTGTGAAGCTTTCAAAACTCTTTCATTCCTTCTTGATTTTGTTTTCTATAGATCACAATGCGGGCTGCAATATAATAAAGTGACACAGGTGGCTGAAACCATTCCAGAAGCAATTAAAAATGAATGATTAGCCTCAGATTAGAGAAAGGCAAGCAGAAATGCTCTATCCATGGTTTGGAAGAATAGTTCATATTAGTAAACACTTCATCATAAGTCTCTCAGGTCAGTCCCTCAATAATCAAACTTTTCAATGTACACTTGTCAGAGAGAAATACAGCAAGTCTGACCTTGCCTTTCCATCAGTTTCCATCTTTGTTTGCTCCTGTGGCAGATCTCCTTTATATACAAAACTTACTACTGGTTTGGCCCTTGACAATTTTGTGAAACATGTCTCCTGGTACTATTTATTGGTCACAGTCTATGATTAGTAGTTAAACAGAATGAAGCAAAAACTAAAAAGGAAAAAAAATGTTACATTTGTTAAGGTGATGTCATCTTTAGGAGTAAACTGTCACAGAACACTAATACATAGATAGCATTATAGATGTGATATATTCCTGCAATTCAGTATAGAACTTGACTTACTTCAAACATATTTAGAAATTTATTTAGAAATTATATAAACGTATTTATGTTAGTTATATTAAAGATTTCAGTCAATAAACATCATTAAAATCTTGATCCTGGACACAACCTTTTTTTTTTTTTTTTTTTTCCCCTCAGGGTGTGTTTATGTTACATCCAGATTAAAAATTAAAAAAAAACAAAAAAAAAACAAAAAAAAAAAAACCAAAAAAAAAACAAACCCCAAAAAACAAAAAAAAAAAGACAAAGTTCCCCAAGGAAGATAGAAGAAGGCAAACTAGGACACCTCACTTCCTTGGTAATAGATTCTGTTTCCATTTACAAAAAACAAGTGAAAACCAAGTGAAAAAGTAAATTTAGTGCAACCATTCCTGAGGAGAAAATCTGGACCATACACCTAACTTTTGTTGAAGGTTTCATTTTATCTGAATATTTGGTAATTAACGGATGTAATTCATTACCATTTTTCTCATGGAACAGAAAAGTTTCTGTTGATGTTCAGATTTCTTTCATCTCATATGAATTTTAAAATTACAAAACCGCTTTCTTCCAGAGAAAAAAAAATTAATTTGATTCCTTTGGTGCACTAACCAGTAGTTTTAATACCTTACTTTTCTTTTTTCCCAATAATCTAGTGAAGTCATAAATAAATAGAGGAATAATTATCCAATGTTTAGGTCACAGTTTGAGAACTGAGAAATTTCAGTTGAGTTCTTTGCTCTACTCTGACTTAATTTCAGACTCTTTCTTCAAAATAATATATATTTTTTAAGGTATGCTTCTTTCTTAAACATTGCCAAAGTGAGTTAGAGTGTTCAAAGGCACTGATAGTACCCTCCCTGCCTGCCTCTGTTGAGTGTTGGTAAAGCTCTTGGAAACATAGTTGAGATGGATGATCTAAAGCAGGATGTCTAAAGGAGTCTGAAACTACTTCTTCTCATCTGAACACTGGCTTTGATGTCATAACCTTGGATGACACCTGTCGATATTCACCCAAGACAAAAGACAGTTGGGATCTCAGGGCAGAACATTCATATGCCTGTCTTGGTGGGCAACACAGTTTAATAATATCAGACACTGTGTTTAGTAATATCAGAGGCTGTTCAGGAAGTCCGTGTTATATCTTCTGTTTTGTAGTATTGCTGCTATATTTAAAAACACTCCAACAAATAAATAAATAATCAGGATGTATTGTCACCTCTTTATTTCAATATTTAACTAAGATGCCCAAAAGAATGCTATTACAAAAATAATCCTATTTGCAATCAAGAGCTGTATTTTCCACTATCTGCCTGGGGAGAGGCCTCTTTGAATAGGCTCATTGAAAGATCAGGACCTTCAATTCAAAATTCCTTTGAATGATGAGCATAAGATTAGGTCTTGATTATGTTAGAAAATATAGATTGCATTAATACTGCTCTCTGTGAATGCTACAAACTGAAGAAACGATTCAGTGCCATTTGGTGACTCACTGCTATTCTGAAAACAAAGCAGCAAAATCAGTGACCTTAATAATGAGGATTTCTGAGCTGTGTCCTGAATACTTTGACCCAAGTGTTCTTTCTGTGACTTATTCACTGTATTCCTTTTATACTGGTTGAAAAGATAGATCCTAATGAAAAATACATCCCAGTGCTCACTCAAAATTAAGTAGGAAGTGGCCAAAAGGTTGAAGTAATAGACCGCATTGCTATAATACTTACAGTAAAGGAACATTAGAATTTTGCCTTATTGTCTTCTGTGTAGAGCTCAGCAGTTCAGATGAAATTGCTGCTTCCAAGTCTTGTTAGAGTGTTTACAGCAGACTCGTGGGAGTACAGGATTGCAGGCATCAAATCACAACTTGGAACTTCACAACTTTTCTAGAACCTATTTCAGTACTTCACAGTACTTGTGACAAAGTTTCAGTGATAACTCATGTTGGTGTTTTAGGCTTTCGTCTACCTTATATTAAAATGTCTTTTGTGTAATTAGTTGAATCAGGCCTTATGCTGTAAAGAGGATGCTCAAGGGAAAAAAAAAAAGTATTTCTTCATTTGTATGCAAATATTTTTAAATGGTTTGTATACTGTTATTTCAACAGGTATTTTATTGTCAGACTGAGGCCTCCTAAGAAAAACTAAAGTTCAGTGAAGTAAACCCAAAAGTCTGAAGAATGACCTTAAGATGGTGGTACTAAGGCTCACTTATACAATAGTTTTAGTCTCCAGAGAGAGGAGAAAATTGTTGGTAGCACTGCATTTAAAGAGGAAAGCACAGCAGTAGATAATTGTAATCAGACAGAAGTCCAAAGCAGGAGAATAAGCATGGCAACAGCAACTGAAGTAGTCTAGAACACGGTATTTTTTTTCACACACGCTGACTGCACACTTTGTCTGAAAGGCCTATACTGTAAGATTTATACAAGTGGGAAGTGGGAGAAAGACAGGAGAAAAAGTTGGATGGAGCTGTTAGTCTACAGAGACCATCAAATAGTAAGAAGTTACCAGAAAAATAACTGGAGTGCATTCACAGTATGTATAAAGAGGTGTTGTGGTGGTTTAACCCCAGCTGGCAAATAAGCCCCTCACAGCTGCTTGCTCACCGCCACCCCCCCCCCCCCCTCACCCCCCTGAGGGATGGGGGAAAGGGGGGAGAGAATCAGAAGAGTAAAAGTGAGAAAACTTGTGGGTTGAGATAAGGACAGTTTAATAGGTAAACCAAAAGCCACACACAAGCAAAACAAACCAAATAATTCATTCCCTACTCCCCATTTTTAGACAGGTGTTCAGCCATCTCCAGGAAAGCAGGGCTCCATCATACATAACGGTTACTTGGGAATACAAAACACCATAACTCTGAATGTCCCCCTCTCCATTCCTCCTTCTTCCCCTGGCTTTTATTGCTGAGCATGATGTCATATGTTATGGAATGTCCCTATCGAATTCCCTATGGAATATCAGCTATTTCCCCTCCCAGCTTCTTGTGCACCCCCAGCCTGCTCACTGATGGGGTGGTGCAATCAGCACAAAAGGCCTTGACTGTGTAAGCACTGCTCAGCAATAACAAAAACATCCCTGTATTATCAACACGGTTTTCAGCAGAAATGAAAAATGTAGCCCCATACCAGCTACCATGAAGAAAATTAATTCTATCCCAGACAAAACCAGCACAGATATCTAGCAACAAGCTTGAGTGCTGTCAGGGTTCATCCTCATGGCTAATTTGTTAGCCCACTCTGACTTTGTTTTGAATCACTTAATGCTATGCACAGTATACGACAAATTTCACTCCAGGAACTATTCCTAAAAGATAGTAGGTAACAAGTCTGTCTATGTCCACGCTACATACCCCTGAGGAACTGCTTCATGAAGTGTTGCATCCTTAAATGCCTTCAGGTACCCTTATGGTACATCGGTTGCATACCCTCAATTTCGTGCAATAAAGATACCTCTCTGGCAGGTTATCACCTAGTACTCACAGTGTTTCAGTCAGTCTTGTTTTAAAAATCACACAAAATGATAACAGACCGTAGGACCTGAACAGGCCAAAAAGAGTCTCCAGAATCAAATTCTGTGTGACATGGACACAGACAACTTGCTCTCAAGAGAGAACATCCTTAGCGCTTGTGGCCACAAAACCCGTAAGTGTCATTGAGCTTGTGGCCAGCGATTGGTCACAAACTTCTATTATTTAACAAGATATGACAATGAAGTAAACTCCTCAAGGAATGAAGAGAAATGCCCTTTGAGTATAAGAAAAATGTGAAAAATCTCAAGTTCTTAAAAACTGTTCAGACGATGCCCAGGAAGAATGTGCCAGCAGTCTCATAAAGAGCAATGCCAGTATGATTTTTAGTGAGGAGCAAAAGCTGATCTGGAAAGTAAAAGCCTTCCAGGGCTACAGATAGGAATTTTGGGGACAAGATGGGATTTGTCCTCAACTACTACCAAGAACTGAAATAAGACAGTATTGCTATCCTGAATTTTGGCTGTCTTTAGAGTGGCAAGCATTACCATGCTATTCAGACAAAATGAGAATACATGTCACGGAAAAATTTCAAGGCTATGCAAGTGAATTTGTGCAGTTAACAGGCATATACTTAAAGAAGACCAGGGGGCCTGAAATAAACAAAAAGTATTTGTTACCAGGTATGAAATGCAGAACAATCAGGAATGAGGAAAGCGTGTTTTCAGAAAAGTAGAATTAGCCATATGGGACAGATAAAGACTGAACAGAACTAGAAGTTACATCTCTATGATGTACTATATTCAAAAGTATCAAAATTAAGTAATAACCAGAAGCTTTGGGGTATTATGGAGGAAAAAGTGTAGAATGCAAAGCAATGTCTTTCTGGGGGACAAAATTTTTCCTTATGAGGCAGCTTTGAAATCGCTCTTTTAGCAAATGAATCAGAAATTAGACTTCCTTATCTCATATTTGCATTCTGAAAATTGCTGCACCAGTATGAAATTTTCTAAAGATCTGCTAGTTACTTTGAAAGTTGTTTGGTAGATTTATTCACAACGAGAACCTCAAATTTAAGCAGAACATACACATTGTTAACTTATTTTCCTGAAAAAAAATATTTTTTATTTATAAAAATATTTAATATCTTTTTATCTCAAGACTTTCTTGAGACAAGGACCTTATTACTAGCACACAAATGTAGGTATTTTCCCAAAAAGCATGCACCATGCAGTTCTGAGAACAAGCCTGAGATTAAGGGATTCCAGGGATTCTGAAAAGAAATATTATTTCAATTTTTTTTTAGTGAATTTATTCCAGTGCCTTCTGTGTAGTTGATCTCCATTTAGATCCTCAGTATATTCACAAAGCAAACTGAAAATTACATATCAGTGATGTTTTTGAGTTCAGAGATTTTTTTCATCTTTTATGTATAGAACTTGCTGTCAGTCTTTAGTAGCACGTGGAAAACTGCTTTCAGGCTAGATGAATTGAATCAAACCTCATGTCTGCTTTGCTGGAGGGATTAAGGTAGTGTTTGACAGCATATAGGAGAGTTCAAGATAATTTAAGGAGAATTTTTGAGTTACGCTTAACGCTGAACTTCAAGTATTTGAATGTCTCATTGAACTGCAGCCAAAGAACTTATTCGTAATTTGTCCATAGAGTCTGACCCACTTAATCGCCAACATTGAAGGCATATTGGAGAGCCGGCACTACAGTTGTCTACTCTGTGCAACTTATTCACCAAGATCTTAATGAATCTCAATTACTATTCATAATCACAGAATTACAAACTAGTTGATATGCTAATATATGATTGTTATGAGCAATAGGTAAGTACGAGTAAAAGTTGTCTGATTAAAGTTTTCTATAGGAAAAAGATGGTTTGTCAGAAATGAAACGTTCATAGGCTCTTAATGTTTTCCTTTGGGATGTAGTCCGTTGGAAACTCTGTTGCCCTGACTACCT
>NW_010128384.1:112420-158068 GCF_000699245.1 Pterocles gutturalis | reverse complement strand
GATTTGTGTGGCTCTATGTTGTTTTTAGCATCCGTGTGGTTTGACAGGCTGTTCTTCTATTCTGTTGACCTCCCAGCTACAAAGAGGTAGTCTCTCAACTCTGGCAAGGATGCCACTCTGCAAAACAAATCATTCAGTTGTAGGTAGGTCCTCATCTCCTGGAACCTGCCTGGCAGTTGACAAGAAAGAAAAGTTCCAAGGCTGTTTAGCATTCCATTCTATTACTTAAGAAAATTATTTTCTGCTCAAATCAACTGAGCAGAATAAACTGTAAAGTGATCTAGTCTGTGAATGGACTGTTTCTTTTTTTTCTGCTGAGGGCAATCCCAGTTACCACATGGTTGCAAAGATTGATCTGAAGATTACTGGTCAGTAATGAAGAACTGTAGATGTGAGCAAAACTATGAAGAATGTAATACACAATTCAACATCAAGATGTGAAAAATCAGTTATTATACATTCACATAATCATAGAACTGCTGAGGTTGGAAGGCATCTCTGGAGATCACCTGGCCCAATTCCAGTGCTCAAGCAGGACCACCTAGAGCCAGTTGTTCAGGACCATGTCCAGACAGCTTTTGAATATCTTTAAGGATGGAGACTCCACAACCTTCCTGGGCAGCCTGTGCCAGTGCTCGGTAACCCTCACATTGAAAAAGTTTTTCCTGAAGTTCAGAGGGAATCTCCTGTGTTTCAGTTTGTGCCCATTGCCTCATGACCTGATGCTGGGCACCTCTGAGCAGAGCCTGGCTTCCCTCTTCTTAGCACCCTCCCTTCAGGTGTTTATGTACATTAATAAGATTGTCCCTGAGCCTCCTCTTCCGAAGGCTGTACAGTCCCAGACTTTCCTCAGAGGAGAGATGCTCCAGTCCCTTCATCATCTTTGTGCCCTTCTACAGACTCTCTCCAGTATGCCCATGTCTCTCTTGTACTGAGAAGCCCAGAACTGAACACAGTACTCCAGGTGTGGCCTCACCAGTGCTGAGTGGAGGAGAGAGATCACCACTCTCAACCTGCTGGAAACACACCTGATGCAGCCTACTTTGCAGCAAGGGTGCAGTGCTACCTGATGTTCAACTCTGTGTCAGCCCTCAGGTCCTTTTTGGGGAAGCTGCAGATACATTGTCTTCTGTTAAGAAATTCTTGCTGACGAAACGGGATGTGTTCTTAAATAATTGTGTATTCTAGACATTATGAAGTGTTACTAAAAACACTGATGGTCAATTCAGTTTATTACAATGTACTGAATATCTGCCTTACAGTTTATTGTTCATCTCAGTGGATTCTATAGACAGCTGATTTAGTCACATTAGACTTTCAAAAAAATGAAGACAGAGTGCTCCTTGAGATTATTATCACTTAGATTCATAGACAAATTATACTATGTTCACTTTAAGCTGTATAAAAATAATAAAAAAAAGTTACATTCTAAATTGGGATTGCATGTGTATTATTTGGAATGGATCTAAAGTGGCATGTGTCAAAATTCTACAGTAATAAGGTGATATCATTTAGCAATCTCATTTTTCATATTGAAACAATTGTTTCTGAGCCACATATTACTGCTGACCCTTATGTTGTCCTTTAAGCCAACAAATATATGGAACTACTCGTCTCATTATATAACCTAGGGACTTGGAGGGTTGGAAAAGATATTTGCTAGGAACATAAACTAAATATGATTATATTTGTGCTCCAATAACCTGAATACCTGATATTAATAACTCAAAATTCTACTTTTACTCTTTAGATCCAAATCCATAAAGATTAAATGTACCATCCTGGTTTTCAAAAATCTTCATGATCTTTGTCTTGCTTCTTTGGTGCAGCCTCATCATTCAGAGTTGCTCTGTTTTCTTCCTCAGTTTCTAGTCCAGCCCTCCATACATCAGAAGTTTGCATGGCTTTTCATGCTGTTCCATCTGTTTATTTCTTGCCTTTATATGGCACTTCCTCTTTAAACCATTTGCCAAGTTCTGTTTCGTCCTTGGCTATTAAAAAACTATTTCAGGGATAAGAGTGTGGAACAGCTGAATTCCACCTCAAGTGCCAACCTCTTTGGGCTTCACAATTTAAAAGATTTGGCTGTTTTATATGCAGTATGCAATCTGTTAAGTGTTATCAGAGCATGTGTAACTGATTAGGATGCCTTAAAAAAAAAGACAAAAAACTAAGGAGGATTTGGCACTGTTAAAAAGGTACTTTCCTGCTTCCTTTAATTCAGCAGTTAAAAGTATGCCGCCAGGGTAGGAAGTACAGGTCATTTGTAATGCCTGAAGGTTCAGGATCACTGCTTGTCTCAAAATCCACGGAGGTATAGGCTATTTCAGGCATCAGAAAAGGCAGCTCTCAATCTGTCCCACTGATATTTCTTCAGTTTGTATGGAGAAATTTTCGATTCACAAATTGATAGAACATTGCAGGAATGATCATGGGCCTCTAGCCTAATGATTAGGATGGCTTGCTAGGAACTAGATGTTGAAGTCGCAGTTTCTGCTGTCGTGAATATTTCATCGTTTTATCCAGTAACTGTTTAATCATCTCAGTTGACAATGAAGTACAGTAAATTCCACAGAATCAATAGAATTTATATAAAACAGCCTAGTGAAGAGAAATAATTTTTAGGCAGCTTGGAATTTTTGTGTGTTGATAAAGACAAAATGATGTTTAGCTCAAGAAACATATTAATTCCTTTAACAAAACTGACTGTGCTGGCCATTGTGAATCCCTTTCTTAAACTGCTCTGTCTCCAGAGATTTTGCATTAAAAAAATTAGGCTGTGGTTTTCGTGACATCAACCAATGACCTAAGAACTTATGACTAAAATGTCACTGCAACACTCTTGTAGAGTTGAAAACCTAGTTTCCAGCTGCTTGTTCAATGTTAAATCAGTAATGTGTACAAACACAAGTGAAACCTTACTTTCCGAAGTCCCATGATGCTGAAGCACGTTTTTTTCTCTTAGTGAAGATCCTCATTATTACAATGTTTTAAAAATCCAGCCATTGTTCATAAACATTCTGATCATTTCATCGGGGTCTGTGATACAGGACAGAGATACTTGGCTTAGTATGTAGATCATAACAGAAATGTACACGTCTGTAAATACATATATGTATATACATACACATTTGAATATGTAACTCTACGCAGGAATTACATATATTTTTTCAACACAAAATTCATTTAATATTTTCAGACATGTAATACTTGCTGCAGGGTGCTGTTTCCCTAAAGGACAGTTTTGGCAACACTTTGACCCCGTTTTCTTGTCCTCTTTTGACAGCTTTTCCCATAGGGAAGATAGCTTGTTTGACTTACATTGTCCCTGAACCCCTTGTTACTTACTTGACATTAATTTCTATAACCAAGGCGATATCACAAGTGAAGTTAAAAATCAAATCTCTGAGAATAGCCCTGTCTAGACTGATTCTCCGTTCAGAGTGCATACTAAGCAGTCCCACAGAGATTCCAAACTTACAATAGACAACAGACTTTCCTTTCTTTCTGATCCCAAAGGAAGAAAGTGGAACCCTTCTCTTCTTAAGAAGAGTATGTGCTTCTAGCAGTCCATTATAATCTGTATAAATTTATCATATTTTATTCCTTTAATTTGTCAGGATCTACTGAATATTACAGTAAAGGAGATACTTTGAGCTTCTTTAGGAACAGAAAGATAAAAGCTCGTCCCTTGTTGCACTGTTTTCTAGAATGCATTGAACTTCATGTTCTGGAAAAACAGGAAAGTTCTTTGGCATCCTACTGATGTTCAGGTTTACAGTTCTCATTGCTGCAATAGCTAGATGCATCATAATATTTCATTCTTGCCTTTTCATAGTACTTTCCGTGATACAGACAAGTAAGAATTGTGATGACTTTACAACTAGAAAACTGAAAACAAGAGGGAATAATAGGCTTGCTGCAGGAATCTTACAACTTCAGCAATGAGTACCCCAAGGCTAATGCAATCTCATTTCAGTTTAGTTATTTAGAAGTTCAATATTGTGTCTAGGCTAGTTGTCTAGGAGGCATGTCCGATGGAGATGGCAGGTCATAATTTCATCCTATAGTAGGTGCTCTGTTTCCCTCAAGAGGCCCTTCTCTTTTCTTTCTCTTCCTCTTCTCTGATTGTAGGGGAAGTTTAGGCAATAGAGGCCTTATTTTTAAATAGCTAAAGATAGGTGAGAACAGATGCACACAGGTTAAGAGGACTTGTCAGTGACACTTGTGAGCCAGGTTGCTACTGATCAAGCAGGGATGTGGTTTTGTCAGTGGGCTACAGAAAGCAAATAAACATCACTGGAAAATGTATAGTGCTTGACTCTGTTTGCTTTTAATAGTCAAACCAGGCATCCTCTCAAAAGACATGAGGATGATGAGAGCTGTATACCTGAGCACGAGTAGGATGTCAAAGAACTGCATTTTTTCTGGAAAATGCAGTTCAGTGCATTCTAGAAAACAGTGGCACTAATGAGAAGCTTTTGTCTTTCTTCCCTCTTCTTCTGTGAGCATTCTCAGGGGAAAACTATGCAATATTTGTCTGAAGTCTCTATTTTATTAGTATTTGGGTGAGTGGGAAAAAGAATGTGAAACTGAGTCAGTGCCTCATTTTCACTGTAGTTTTGTCAAATGGAGCAAAACAAAGAACAAACCATAGATTAATGTGATGATAAAACTGAAACAATTATTTTTATTAGGACTTGGAAATATGATCTTCTCTATCATCCTGTAAAAAATATTTTTACTACTGTTGTCCCAAGAACCTTTATCTACTGGAGAGAAAAAAAAATGCATTTACATCCACGCATTTAAATCTAAAACAACAACAAAAAAATTCAATGTGATAAGTGAAATTTCTAAAAAGAAGACACAAAAAGAGGTGGTTGGGAAGAAAGGGAAAACCAAACTTTATTAAAAGTCTTAAGCCTCCAATACAATCCCTAGCTTTAAAGAATTTGATATTAGCTATGAAGGCTTTCTTAGCTCATATATTTATTGGTTATACCCACAAAGGATAAAGAGGGAGTTCATCTTTTTAAAGAAAGATTAAACGATGGTTCTACATCATATATGCACGCAAGAACTGTTGGGCTGAAATGTTGCAGAAAACACTGAAACCTTCTCAAATGTGTTTTTATCCCTTCTTATATCCCCTGTACTGTGATGTGTTTGTATATAGAGTTTACATTATTCCTATTATGTCTGATATTAAGAGTATGCATCTAAAATATGCTTTTGTATTACTGATATGATTTTTTCTAGCAAAATTTAACATGAAGGATACATGTCTTAATAGGCCAGTTCAAATACCTTCCTAGTGGCTTCACAGGCACTTCAGCTGATTACTCTGCTATGAGTGACTTCTGAAATTGGAGCTCTTCATCCATATGCCACTGTCTTTGAATATGACTTTGTGACTTGTCCTGAAATACTTTAAAAATTACCAATCATGCCTATCATCGAGGGTGAAAAGTGTCAAAGGTTAAAGCAACCATATTTATGTTTGGTATAAGACTAGTTAAGGACTAGTAAAGAATGAAAGCTTTACTCAACTGTAATTGATAAAATATGGCATTCTAGAATGCACTTAATTTCCCATAAAGATTAGGTAACACTAGCACATAACCGGCATTTTACTGTAATGCTTGTTTATATTATTTAATAGAATACAGCATGCTGTAGAGCTTCTGTTCCATAACTCTGTATTTGTTCTTCACATGAGCTGTTCACTGCACTCTAAGAAAAGGCAGTGGAGGCATTTTGCACATCAGATAATACGCATGCATCCAGCAAAGGTGCTGTGAGAAATAAAGCTGTGAATAAGAAAACAGTCACTGGTTAGTAGCTGAACAAACTTCCAGTTGGTGAGAAAACTCTTTTTCAGTAAAATGCCTGATATCTTTTGTATAAAAATGAAACCAATCCAAACTGTATAGTAGTACAACTGGGGACTGATTTGCCTCCCCCACAGATATACCTGAAGTAAGCATGCTTGCGTAAGCATAAAACTGGTTTGAATGAAGATAGAATTACACCCAGTATGTCCTCAAGATAATGTTGTTTTCTGTAGGATTTTACAGTATTGAAAACAGGAATGGATTGGCTGAAAGCATTTTATTTGTGAAAAACAAAACAAAACAAACACCACCTCACACAATTAATATTAAGCACATAGGAGTCATAAAACATTTAAGATGAAAAGCACCATGTGTTTGACATGTGTCATTGATTCCTAGTTTTTATCATCATCATTCATGCACATTTAGACAAATTGGGATGATACAATGAATCCAAAGCCACAGAGATGATTGGCCACTTACACTGATTTATTACTAATCCACCTTTTTTTTTCTTTTCTTTTTTTTTAATCCCCCTTTTTTTTTTTTTTTTTTTTTTTTTTTTTTTTTTTTTGCTAACTCTGAGCATACTGTGACAACAATTTTACTGTTTAGAATAAATAGGAAAAGATCTATCGAGTGTCTCATGTCAGTGAATTTGCTGCAATAGCATTTCACTCTTGGCATTGCACAGCAACTTAGGTTGATTCCTTCATTTGACCTTTATTTGCTGAATGACCTTCTTTTCTTTTGTTGATAATGATATTGAGGTTTATTATCTGCTTGATAGTCCTTCACCATAACTTAACTGTCATTTTGTGCTAATTTTCCATAAATTACCTCAGAAAAAGCAAACCACTCAATAACACAGAAGGGGTTGTGAGAGTGCACCTTTGACATGATTTGTAGTGGTGTGGTCCCCATGTAGCTGTGAGGTAAACATTGACTATGCCAGCTATGTCAGGTATCAGTCCCAAAATTATTAGGTACATTCCAAGTCCCTACAGGATACTTTGGTTTGTGCATTGAAGCATTACATTGGACAAAATATGAAATGTCCAACTTCTAACTCCAAGGTTTGGTGTCCTACGTAATGCCATAGTTACATGACCCTTTTTGCCATTTCCAGGCAGAGATATTTTAGTATCCTACAGGGGAAGCAAATTACTCAATTTTAGACTAATTAAGCTTGACAGCTTTGTGTTTCAAAGTTGTTTGAATTGTTTTTCCAAGATAATTCCTTTTGTTTTGACAGCTATCTGCTATAAACATTTATGTGCTTGTTTATGATAATTAATATCTCTCATTTCATTGCTCCATTAAGTGAAGGCACAGTAGAATTATTAAGATTATGAGAAGATTTCAAGAATACTACAAGAAGAAGGAGATGACGTTGTCCTTTATTTATGTAGATTTAGTGCGCTTTCATATGTCTGCTGTTTAGCTGTCTTCTAATGTAATAAGAATTTATTTTCTCAATTTTAAACACGTGAGTAACCCAAGACACCTAGTTTAAATGAAATATCTGTCTCAAAGCTCACCTTCAGTTCTTTTCTCTTCAGCATAGCTTGCAATTACTAGAACACATTTATTTGTTAAGGTGCACTATAGCATGCTTTTTCTTTTGCCTCTGAAGAATGTGGACATTGTTGGAGTGAGGAATTCCCCCCACTAAGTATGTGATGTTCAACAGTTTATTTTTCTGTTTGGCAGAACAGAGCTGTTGTCTGGGGTGTTTTATCTTGCCTTTTGTGGCATTCATTTTGCACCACATATGAGAATAGTGTCCCTGGAATTTAGCAACATACTCCTGAGATATGTACACACAGATAACTATTACAGTGGTTACCATTAGTTGGCCAGAAAACTAATTTCCATGCTATCTTTCAAGTGAGAATTCTTCAACAGTTCTTGAACTTTTGATACAGTGTGAAGATTAAATTTGGAAGCAAAACAAATCAGAATTCTCTGACATTGATAACATGATGTGGAAATTTTCTTTACAGTTGGAGATAACAGCAGTATTTAAACTTTCATAATATTTGGATAGAATAGCTCTAGAATTCTTTGAGTTAATGTGGACTGCTTCGTTCAGATGATGTTTGAGAAAAGGAAGAATGAAAATCAGGAAAAGGTAGTATTTTAAAAATATTTTATATAACCTTAGCTTGAAATAGATTACCTTAATGGGTTAATGCAGATCCAGGCAAATTCAGTGCATTTCAAAACTGTCATAATGGTACTACTGATCAATTTGAAGTGTGACCAGAATTTATTTACTGTGCTAGAAGAAAGCTTCAAAACATTAATTTTAGTGTGTAGATTATACCATTTCTTCTGAAGAAAATTTACCTGTAGTAGTTTTCACTTCAGTAGAAGTTGCATTCTTTACAAAAAGGATAGTCTTAACAGACACACATCCTATACCAAATTTCAGATACAGTCCTAAATACATGTTCCATACATGGCAACTGGGGAGAAGTTGGTGCTTTTGGAAGTCTCCAGATGGAGATCTGTCTGCCTAATGAAGCTTTCAGGACATATAGTTGTTCCATTAGCATATCTTATTGCTTATTAAGAACTTTTGGAAGACACGACTAACATTGAAACTGTGATGAACTGGCTTTCAACCACTATGTATAAAATACAGTCAAAAATATTGGTGTTCAAATTAAGATCACGAAGGGTTGTTGGGGGTTTTTTTGAGCCCTAGAAGAGCAATTGTAGGATGAGAACATAATGGAAATTATTGAGATGATAGATTTTGTGTTGTGCAAAGTAACAAAGGTCTAGGTCACACTTGGAAATTCATTAAAAGAGATACTCTGAAAGGCTCTGTAATAGTTACGTTATTACATACTTCAGTGTGATTTTTCTTATTCCTGTGAACCTAGTTCTAAATAAGCAAGTTTTTAATTAAATGTCTATTTAAAAAGGAGTATTCCAAAGACATGCTACTTAGTTTTGAAGTGTAGAAAAGCCCAAAGGCTGACCTGCTATTTTTTCCTTTAACAAGACAGGTCTGGTCAACAATGAAGAATTGAATACATAGCTCTTATTAGACATCTTTTAGCCTAAATGATTACAGGAAGATATTTTTGCCTGAAACACTTTAACTCAGTTATTTTCCACACTTAATATTTCCTGTAAATTTAACAAGTGTATATGTAGATTTTTTCAAATATATACTAAATTACAGATCTATAAATAAATTCTCATTGAAAAATTCAAAGACATTTAATTTTACTTCAAAATAAATATTGATCAATAAAAAATATTGAAAAATGTCTAGGACAAATGGAATTACTACAAATACTGTCTCTGGTAACCAGGTGTAAAATATGTTTGACAAGCATTCTGAGACTAACTTTTCAATAAAAAGAAATGTGTAAGACTAGACAAAAACAGCCAGCACAACTGTCCAAGCTCCAAGCATTTTTTGTGGTTGCAATGATTCATTGATTTGTTCAGCTTTGTTAATTAAAATTTGCACCACTAAACACTCTTACACATTTGTTGCTGCACGTTTGCTTTTTACTAGTATTCAGTTAATCGTTAATTTCTCAATTAACAGTTCCGCAGAATTTTGAAATGTCCAGCAGTGATGAAGATGCTAGCAATTGCAGGTGTAAAATAGCAATTATCAGCAATCATAAAGCAAGCAAGTTGAAGAGGAGTTATTAAAAATCATATTCCAGGTCTGAAGTGAAACCAAATGTAGTGGGCACACTGTGCTATTTTACCCTTCTTAAACACAGTAAGACTATATAAATACTGGTGCTTGCTTGTAACTTGTAAATGCCAGCAGCCTAAGCTGTGAAGTAATTTAGAATTCAATTAGTGTGAGAAGCTGAACAAAACAAATCCCTTAGCAATACCAATACCTGAATGCCTACTTTTCCAAACTAGAACATGAAAACAAGGAATTCCAGTTTGTGAAGGAGGAGCATGTTGCTCATATTCTCTTTCTTTGAGAGATGATGTTCTCTGTTTTGGTCCTGCGCATTTGAATCCTGTCAAACCTACAGGCAATCAGCATAATGGGACAGTCCCGGAGGGAAAAACCCTTGACATTTAAAAATTTTGCATATACATATACTTGCTATGTATACATCTGTGCATACTCTGTTTTTCAGGTAAAACTGAACCTTGTCTTTTAGCCTAAGTCAAAAACAGTTTCTTTAAATATTTAAATGCTGTGAATATTCTTCATGGTTATTTAAGGATCTCTGCTTTCATTATCATGACTAGAGAATACTTGTTATTTTGATCTGACAATATGCATTTTTTTGTCAATATTTGTAAGTTATTCAGCATTTTTAAATCTTCCTGTACTTGAAAGATATAGATTTTCCCCAGGTGAGAGGGTCCTACTGGTGCAACTCTTAGGAAGTATCAAACCATGCCTGAGACCTCATCTGGGCTTACCCATGACTATGCTGTCTTTTACTTGGCACTAAAAATTTTTATGTTACTATGTCACAAGTTCTTATTATGTTGGAGAGGGAGAAACACAAGATTTCTATTTAACCACTGGTTAGGTTTTTTTTTTTTCTTATATCTGTTAAGATGCTATGCTTCACAAATCATGATACTCAAGTACTTTATGTCACATTATTAGAAAAAAGCCTATCTTAACTGTATCTCCCTCTTAATTTCCCTTTACTAATGTCTGGTTTCCTTCTCTAGTGAATTATCACACTGTCTATATGTCCCTCAGACTCACTGTAAGTCTACAGGGTGCATGTCCTCATTTTACTTGTGTTATTAAGTGGCAGGTCTATGCATGCTACTGTGACCCAGAAGCCATACTGTTGTGCCTCTATGACCACATTAGAAAGCCTTGCTCCTTCCTTCAGTATTTAACTTCAGGTTGTAACAGGGCAAAACAGACCATCAAGACAAGAAAAGAAAAAAAAGTCCCAGATTGGAAAAGAGTCCAGAATTCTAGAATGAGTATCTAGGAATGGATGTTGAGAATATCTCTGGGGCCTGTGTTGCACAATGGGCTGTCCACACTGCAGGTTTGGATCATGCCCATCTTTACCACCAATCAAAACTATTGACTCTCCAAGCTTAGGCTAGGGTCTTGAAACACTTGACAAACTCAGCAGTACCTGTTCCTAGTAGGTCCAGTTGTCCAGCTCTGCGTGGTTCCCCAGGCAACATGTAGTCATTTTAACTATTAGTTACAATGAGATTCAATTGAAATATTTGTACTGTTTGCAAATATTAGTCTGGGTGAAGCTCTGAACTTTAATGTCTTCTGTTTCTGCTTGAGTTTTGGTTTTAATTCACATCTATATACCACAGTCCCACTGTCACAAATTGCAGGAGTTTCTATTTGAAAACACTAAAATAATTTTTTTCAACTAAAATTTTCTTATTTCCATAATTCATATGTTTCTTCCTTTTGAAGTTAGATAATTGGTTGCTTAAAAGAGTCCTTTGTTATCTCTATGAAAGGCTGCCCTAAAGAAGGTTGGCTTTACTTGAAACCAATCTGTTACTAACCAGGAATTCTTGTTCTCTCATACTGAAGTAATACCAGAGTTAAATAGCAGCAAATTTAAAGAGCAACAGGTCTGAAGCAAAACAGTATTAGCACTGGGAGTTGAACTCTGGATAAGTATGGATCTGGATCAAAGCGTTACGTCTCAGACTCTTTTTTAGCTTTAATTTCTTACTCTGTTTTATGCCAATGTTACTCTACAAAGCTAGTGTGAAGGAATGGAAAATCATGATCAGTTGCTGACAATAAATATGATGTATCAGTATTTGCTGTCATCACGATGTAATATAGATTATTTGTGTTGGAGGGATATAGAGGTACAGATCTGCCTTAAGCACCATGTCCAAAATGGATGATTCATACGAGAATTAATGTATTAATTACTTCTAATAGTTTTCCGGCTGCATGTACCAAGATATCAGTGATAGCCAATGGAGCACGATCTTCTCTTTTAGCAAACATATTGATACAATCAAATGTAAAACTCACCAACTGTATTCACAGATACAATAGAGAGTATTAGGAAATTTATATGAATATTCATATTTTGAGCTAAGAAAATGGGCACCTTGTTATTGATCACTTTAAAACATGTTTATAGAATACAAATATATTGGTGCTTATTTTTTTTCCTAGTGTTGATGAAAATGAATAGTACTTGGCGACCAAGTCTGCCTATTAAAGTGATGTGATACATTACCATGCTTGCACAGAAATGAGCACAGATGGCGGGTCTATTACTTCTTGAGCAAGAAATTCGTCATTTTTTTTTTCCCCAGGATTCAAATCTGAGGAACACTTGCTCAAGTCAGGCTACCTCTGTGGGGATCCTTAAAATGTTTTTTCCATTACTTGTACATTAGGAGTAAAAGAAACAGAAAGTGATTAATGATGTATTAAAACTTTATAATGAATGAAGTATCAAGAGTCTGAGATTTTTATATTTTTCCCCCAACTAAAGGGAAACATATTTTGCATGTAAGTGTAAGTCTACAGGGATGAAGTTCTGTGTACCATGCTCAGATTCCCAATAGACCATTTAGCTCTGACAGATCATTTAGTCCACATTAGAATGTTTGAAGATGTTAGATTTATAGACGTTTGTTAATTAAATTTAATATCCAATTATATGTGGAAAATAAAACAATATATAAGCAAGTTTATAATTTTTGTATGCAAAAGATATCATTTCAAGCAGCAAGAGTAGATTAAACAAAGAGGTTGATTTCCATAATCTTTCTTTTATGATAAGAATCAATAAAGCAATACTTCATAAGGCTTTGTCAATGCCTTATTATACACCTGAAGAAAAAAAATAGGGTTTTCAACCTGCCTCATGACTTGTCAAGGCCTGTAATTACAAGACTCTAAGTTAAATTATAGTTTTTGATGTCAATTGATCAAAGCTAGATCACCTTGCAGTGAAAGAAAATTTAATATGGGTTAGGATTTTCAATAACAGGAAAAAATGTGAACATAGGCATTCATTTACTGCAGTATGTTGAGTGTATTCACAATTAGTGGTTCTATACTGAGACCACCACAATTCAGCAATGCAACATCACATGAAGAGTAATCACACATTAATGCTCTGATCTGATACACAAAGGCAGTATTGTCAAATTCGGTGTGGTGGGTTGACCCTGTCTGAATGCCAGGTGCCCACCAAGCTGATCTATCACTGCCCCTTCTCAAATGTACAGGGGGAGAAAAATATGACAAAAGGCTCATGGGTTGAGATAAAAACAGAGAGGTCACTCACCAATTACCATCATGGGCAAAACAGACTTGACTTGGGGATTTAATTTAATTTATTACTATTCAAATCAGAGTAGGATAATGAGAAATAAACCTGAATCTTAAAACACCTTCCCCCCACCCCTCCTTTCTTCCCGGGCTCAACTCACTCCATTCCCAGCTTCCTTACCTCCTCTCCCCCGAGCAGCCCAGGGGAACAGGGAATGGGGATTGCAGTCAGTTCATCAGAAGTTGTCTCTGGTGCTCCTTCCTCCTCACACCTTTCTCCTGCTCTGGCATGGGTCTGACTCATGGGAGACAGTCCTCCACAAACTTCTCCAGCGTGTGTCCTTCCATGAGTTCTTCATGAACTGCTCCAACGTGGATCCCTTCTGCAGGGTGCAGTCCTTCAGGAACAGACTGCTCCAGCATGGGTCCCCCACGGGGTCACAAGTCCTGCCAGAAAACCTGCCCCAGACTGGGCTTCTTTCCACAGGGTCACAGGTCCTGCCAGAAGCCTGCTCCAGCACAGGCTTCCCACGGGGTCACAGCCGCCTTTGGATGCAGCCATATGCTCTGTCATGGTCTCCTCCATGGGCTGCAGGTGTATCTTTATTCCACCGTTACCCCCCATGGCTGCAGGGGCACAGCTGCCTCACCATGGGCTGCACCAAGGGCTGCAGGGAAATCTCTGCCCTGGCACCTGGAGCACCTCCTCCCCCTCCTTCTTTACTGACTTTGGTGTCTGCAGAGTTTTTTCACTTGTATTCTCAACTCTCCTCCAGCTACTCTTGCGCAGCAGGTTTTCCCCTTCTTAACTGTGTTATCCCAGAGGCACTGCCACCATCGCTGGTTGGCTTGGCCTTGGACAGTAGTGGGTCCATCTTGGAGCCAGCTGGCATTGACTCTATTGGATACAGAGGAAGCTTCTAGCAGCTTCTCACAGAAGCCCCTGCTCTAATCGCCCTGCTATTAAAACATTGCCACACAACCACAATACATTTGGGGAAAACCATTCTTCCAAATGGGATTGCATTCTTTTTCCTCCATCCAAATTAGTCTTAATTTTTGTCATTTACCTCTTTATTTTCCATATGTGATGCTTTATAAGGCATGTTCCTGGATGAAAACTGACATTTGGAACCTGGAGGTTTAATTTCAAGATTGGATTCCCCCTGGATATAAAATTAAAAGCTCTTGAAGGAGTAAAAACTTCACAAATCTTGCAGATTTCTGGAGAGAGGGAGAGAGAAGTAGCAAGTCCTTTAAAAGACATGCTGGGGAATGTGCTAAAACATCTAGTAAAACCTGAGGATAAACCAAAAGCCCTTAAAATGAGTAGTGATTATATCAATCCTGGACCCAAAGCTTTCTCTGTGGATGTAACCTTGTGTGTTATTTGGGGTCTGCTGGAGCCTGTAATAGACAAAAATGTCAGGAGGATGGGCTGAAATATGCCAGCTGTCGCAGAACAGCATTTGGACTGTTTTGGGGGCAGTCAATGCTTTTGTAAAGGTTTTAGGTGGGGAGGTGCTCTGTTCTTCTTGGGAATGTTGTTGAGGAGGGTGAGGAGGTCTGCAGGCAGTGGGAAGCAGGAGAAATCACAAATTCGCTTCTTCCATCAGCCCTGGAAAGGACCATGCTGGCTGCAGATGAGGGAAAGGTCAGGAGTGAGAAAGAAGTTAGAAGGAAAGGTGCTAAACAGAGCAAGTAAGGACAAGTAATATTGAGGTTGTTATTACCAGTACCTAATTACTGAATAGTTCAATGCTCATAGACCTAAAGTTGTTGTATTATCAAGCACTAGTGTGCTGCTTGTCATTGCTTTGGTGGACATGCCACATCTGCTTCAGCTTCTTACCGTTTCCCACTCTCAACAGGAAAAAGCAAGCCCCACCTCTGAGCTGTCTGCAAGGATGCATTTTGGGTAACTAATGTGAGTAGGTTCTTTGACAGGTGACTATATGGATTTCCTTCCTGAAAGGAAGGTAAAGTAAACTGGTAGTGACTGCAGAAGAAGAAAAGGCTTACAAAATTTTCAGTTTCTTGACAAAGCTGCAAGGGCAGGCAGAAGAATGGACAGGGATATTCCCAGACTAGAGCATGCCCACTCATACTGTACATCTGCTTCCTGTGCATATTTTTTTTCTCCCCAAAGTGGGCAAAATTGGTTCAGGTTAAGTGAAGTTTGCTATGGGCTGTGTTACCGGGTAAGGATATCTGGACTTTGTATAGGAAGTGCCTTAGCCATGAGAACTGGGAGAACATTCAAATTGATTTTGGACCTCTTTCTGTGATAACTTGAAGTTTCCAACCCAAATGGCAAAAGAGCCTTTGGACCACACACGGTGGACAACGCTGAAAATGTGTACATCAGAAAAAAGGTGTATTTTGCATGTGAGAAAGGAGAATCAATCATTGCCTAGAAAGAAATGTTAATATTAGATAATAGAGCTCCTCTACCTGAGAAGGAGATAGGTATTTTGCATTTGAGAAGAACATGAACAGAATGACTATAACAGAATGACTAGGAGTGGGAGAGAGGGAAACAAATGAATTGCTAACACTTTTTACTAGGAAGTAAATCCAATTAATTCTTGTGAAACTTAGCTGAGGAGGAATGTAGAGAATGAGAGCTCTGAAGTGGTTGGGGAACACAACTGAAACTCCTAATATCTGGTCCACTCACAAGCGAATATTACTTTCCCAGTGACTTTCTTTCATGAGAAAGGAGGGAGTTAGTCCTATGGTAAACACCAGCTGTGCAAGGTTGTGGATTTTGTTGTGGAAATAGCTAAAAATGAAATGATGGCCAGCCTTGAATGAGTCATTGCCAGATAATTCCCAGGTGAGCTAAACTAATAAAATTCTAGCCTAGGCAAGTCTCGACTTCTGCATGGTTTATTTCTTCCAGCTTGCTTAGAGAAATTAGTATCATCAATTGAATTAAAAAAAGGAAAAAAGGTATTATTTTTCACACAGTTATGCAGCTCACAGGCAAATGTGTAAGAGTTGGGTTTGCAGCATTTGGAAAAAGGTGTTGTTTGAAGAACTGTGAGTGACAGAAAGTAAGAACATAGGTTTTGTGTGCTGTGAAACAGAAAATGGGAGTATTGTATAAAAATTATAGCCATAATCTTTAAGATTTTTTTTATATTATTGCAATATGAAGAGAAATTGCTATGTTGCATTAAACCTGTGTGTTGAGTTAAACCAGTTGTCCATCTGGTGAGTACAGTATTGTTCAGCTGGAAAGAGGAAGGGAAGGAAGGAAGGAAGGAACCAAGGAAGGAAGGAAAGGAAGGAAGGAAGGAAAGGAAGGAAGGAAGAAATACCATATTGAATTACCTATTTAGATTTAGACAAATGACTGTGAAAGAAGGATCTTTGAGGACAACTTTGTAGAAGGTTTCTAGGTTTGGGTTTGTTGGGTTTTTTTTTATCCTTAGAAGCTAACAGAAAATTTGTTGATCCTATGCAAATTGCTGTGTTAAAGTGATCCCCAAAGATTTTGTACACATCCCTATAAAAAGCTTTACCCCATCATTACAAGCTGGCAAATTACCCTGTCACTACAAGACAGCACATAAAGCTCTCTGCTCTAAGCCAAAATACCACTTTGTGAAGAATATGAGCCATTCATATATGCAATATACTCAACAGTGCTATGAAGATTTTTTTTTAAACTCATTTCAACTACCACGTTCCAGTGAACTACATTAAGTACATTAAGTAAGCCTTGCTGTCCTGATCGTGCAGCATATTGCAAGTAATAGTATGGCTAGTGAATCAGTAAAGGGTTCCATTATGGCTTTTAGTAATGAGCTTATTATTTTTAGTATTTATCTTTAGCTGATACACTATGTCCTGAATATTGGATACAGCTGACTATTTTCTCAAATGAAGAATGGATAAAGCTGGAATCTTTAACTTGTGACTATACATAGGTAATCATTGCAGTGATATCTTGATACATAACTGAATTTAAATTTTATATTGTATCTGCTTCCAATGAAGTTGACTGCATGCAGAAGAAATAGTACACTTGCCCTTAATGGCACATGCAGAGCTCTATGTAGAAAGTCTAAAATGTTAGTATTTACTGTGTGAAACCAAATGCTTTAAAGGACTTAAGCAATGAAAGACTGATGGATCATGATACCTTAAAAGTTGGGGAAAATTTTACTAGACCTTAGAATTTGTTCACTTTTGAAGCATTTTGCAGAGCATGTAGTCCAAAAATATCTGCCCAAAGGAGCTACTAATTTTTGTCACACTTACAGAAGGCAAATTGTGCTCTCTGCGGCCTATGGAAAACTTTTTTCTGTAATTTTTTATGACAGGGTTGGTTGATCTCTATAAGCACGACCACTGTCATTTTAGGAATGGCATCTGGGTCTGTGGATGCTTCCTTAGGAATATCCTCAGTCTCACTTAAGGTGATATTTAAGCAAAAATCAAAGACAAAATGCTGTTATGTGGTGACTTTGGTTTAATGAACAGTGTGCATTGTTTAGCATACATGGAAGGTTTTCTGCAGGGCTAAGAGGACCCGCAATGTTTTTCATAAAACAGATTCTGCAAAATTTGAATATGCTATGTTGCCTATGGTCATATGCAGATCTAATAGACAGGAATTAGGCATTTCTTTACTCCACTCCTGATAGGGCTCTTTCCTTTCCTTTACTTACAGTATAACAGCTGGCAAAATATTTTTGAGACAGAGATATATAGAGCAATCCTGTTGTAGAGTATGCAGACAAAACCTAACATATGGAGGTATTTGCATAAAGTACAATATCTGTGAAGAGAAGGTAGATATTCAGTTTTTCTTGTATAACTTGAGTACGATATGTAACATGGAAAGTTGAATGAAGAATTGCGTCTTAATAAGCCCCAGAATTCTGCTAGGTGGTTAATTTTAGTCTCTGTATTTTGAGTTTTGATATACTAGACACAATGTTCTACTTACTGCCACAGTTCTTTCATGAATGAGCATATATCTGGTTTCTGTTGCTTCTTTTTACATATCTATCTATTAAGTAAATTTTGGCCTACTCTGTACTTATATCAATTATGTAATGCTAAATAATTTATGCACAATTTGGCTGTTGTCCTGCAATAAATATTCTATCTGCATGTGCGTTCACAAAAACACTAGGACACTTCTGGTGTAGTTCTGAACATACAGTGTGTGTAGAATCTGGAGTTTGTTTTCAGAACCTGAAATGTCATGCGTTTAGGCGATCACGGTGTAGTTTGTACCCACCAAAACCAAAATGGAGGACACACACAAAAAACCATGTTTATGGCTGGATGTTTCTTGCTTCAAAATGTACATAGCTCTTTTCTTGTTAAAGTTTGTAGTAAAATTAGAGCAATAATAAATAATGCAACTTTGTGGAATGTAGTGATTATATTATGCTGTATTTATTTCCTGAGACAAATATATGCATAAAATTAATCCATCTCATTAAAGTGAAATGTTGGTGCCATGAGAGTTAATATGAACTAGAAGATGACTCTTTGAGAGTAGAATAACTTACTAAACTGTTTTTGTGTGTGTGTTTGTGTATTGAACTAGCTATACCCATCGTGTGGTTGGCAGTGGAATCAAAGCTCAGACTGCAAATCCAGAAGTAAAAGTGAAGGGAACAGATCCTGTAATAAGTCAAATTATTGACAAGCTGAAACATGTTATTCAGGTAAGCTGCTTTTACCTATAGGTATAGTACTAAAGACCACTCTAGTAGTGAAAGTATTAGTTTACTGTACATTAAAGTTTAATTGCTCAGTGCATGTCAACAGCAAAACACTACTTGCTCTTTGTCTCACTTAAATTATTAAAAACGATTTAGTTAAAAGGTTTGCATATGGTAGATAAATGTAGGAAGCAAGACTGGCAGCTGAGCCACCTGTACGTCTAAGTACCACAGCTTAGCATCACAGTGAGTGTGCAGAAGTACAAACAGTACAGTTTAGGGATAATAACTGAGTGCATATGTTTTAAAAAGCAATAAAACTTACTTTCGTTCTTGCTTCTTTACTAAATCTATGTTTTTTCTTAACTAATTTTGCTGCAAGGTTTTTTGTTTAGATACCAGATAGAAAGACTAGGAAGTTTGAACAAGAATAACATGCTTGATAAAGGAGTTGGTGTTTGTTACCTGAGGTACATCTGTGAGTTACTAAATTTAAGGTTTACAAGGCAGTCAATTCCAGTATGGTTCTGCACAATCATAGTATTGTAATATGTGTAAAGGATTATAGGTATCTTTGTTACATTCTGTATCTATATGTGCAGATAGCCAGAACTACAGGACAAAAGTCTGATTCTGTTGAAACTAACAGTTATTTTGCTGACCACTCTGTATTTCAGTTTAGAAATCTAAGTTTCCACTCTGATCTGAAGACTCGGTGATGAGAAATGTGCTACTGGCATGTCCTGTCAGTGACCCCTCTAACCCATTATCCTCTCATCTGCACCGCTAAAAGGAGAGACTACTTAGGGAGGGTGTGCAGGCTTGGCACCTGTATGGTCTCCATTCCCCTTCTTTACCTCACTCCCCAAGCATGAGGATTAGAGATATTAGACGGCTCTTCCTTGCCTAATGCATTTAGTTCCTTCTAAGGTCTTGCTTTAATTTTGTTTCTCCATCTTCTTGGCAGCTTTTAAATACAGTTTTCCAAATGGTTTCTGGAGTTGAAATAAGCAACCCATTATAACATTACTGATAGCTTCACGATAAAATCTCTTGGTTCTTATTTATCTGTTTGTGAAAAATAACTCTGATTTTTTTTAAAGAGTGGTGAAATAGAAAAAAAAAACAGAAAAAATTTCTTTTCCATCAATAGGGTTGTTTTCTGGGAGAAGTGGCATCCAGATTGAACCTCAAAGGCAATCATTATTCCTTCCTCCTTAAAACAAATATCTTTTGTAGCCCTCTGGCTTCAGCATGCTTTTGTCTCTCTTTCTTTGTTAAAATAGTGACTACAATGGTGAGAAAATGAATACAATTTTCCCTCCAAAGAGATGCCATGACTTAATTAAGAACTACAAATTACTGTGCAAAGAAAAACATAGCAAATCTTACTGGATAAGTCTCAAGGTCTTTCGTCTATGAGGAGTACTCTCCTTCTTTGATATTAAATCTCTACTGTATAGTTTATTGTGTTGTTTTCCTCTAGAGACTAGGAGTTGTGTTGTTTCTTCCTAGAGTGAGAATCTAAAAGAGTGGAATAGAACAATTCCCTCATAAGGTATTTCATTTTGAAAGTGTATTTGCCCTTGTCCCAAAAGACTAAAGTGGGTCTTGAGAAGAAGGACATATAATTTACATACTGCAAGTCTTACTAACGTCCAAATATGTTATCTTTCTTTGGGATAGTTTCCTTTCTTCCAGCTCTGAGTATGGAAATAGGGTCAGGGGATAAAGAGAGCATCAAATTCCTCAGAGACCCGACATATAACTGCTTTTCCTCAGATAAAAGGGCTGAAGAAACTGCAGAAAAAGCTTTTTTCTGTACCATTTACTGCTTGGGAAAGGATAGGGAGCATAAATTAGTGATTCAAATACAAAAGATCACCTTTTTCTCCTTTGTGATATGGAAAGAATGAATCACATATTAAGCTTATGATGGACAGATTAAGTACAGGGAGCTTAATGGATTGTGGTGTTGCCTCAGAGATAGATGGAGTCATACTTAAGTCTAGCACTCTATCCTAGCAGTATTACTGCACTGCAAAAGTTTAAATAGCTAATTTAGTAGGAAAAAAATAATATTTGTCCTGTTTTTCACAACTAGTAAGTCTTGAAATCTGTAAAAGTTTATATACTTTAATTTAGCTTTAAGGTGACACAGATTGGCAAGGTGATATATAACTTGCTATTTATGGAGCCAACTATATATTTTTATATAAATTCCATATTGCTGTAACCTCACTTGCTAAAAAAAGTACATTTTTGTTATTCAGTTGTGTTTTGTATGTAGCCATTTGCTCTCTGTATTAGGAGAAAGGAAATGAGTGGTAATTCAGGTTTATATGACTTTTCACATCAGCTTTTAAACATTTCAAGATGCAGGATATTGAAGTAGCATTTCTCTCTGTCTCATGATGTTGTGATAGGATATGGTCGTTCTCAACCACAGCCAGAGCTCTGTGTATCAGTGGTAAGTGTAGCCTGATTGTCTTTTGCTTGTACAGTCTGTCATGGTACCGGGGCCTTCAGGTCTGAACAGTCTCTTCTACCACTTTGTCAATATCACTATGTGGCAAAGAATCAGAAGCTTTGCTTCTGGTACTTTTCACAGTAAAAATGGTGAAGTGCAATGAAATGTAATTTAATCAGCGATAACCTGTGGCATTTGTTTGCAGCAGGGGTGGAATTAGTTCTTTAATCAGACACTTGCATTTAGGTGTTTAAGCTTCCTTTCTCATGGACCTTAGAGAGCTGTTCATTTGGCCGTATGTAAATGTATGCTTCAGGATAAGTAGAACAGTAGTTCTTTAGTCTTGCACAACATAAAAGGAGTTTGAGTAGATTGCACACGTGTTGGCATCTATACTGTAGACACCTGCAGTTAAGTATCTGGTCTGAAGGATTTCACCCTTATGTCTTGTTTCTGAGCCCTTCCCAAGACATTGTCAGTTTGAACACACAGAGTAGAAATGTATCATTTTCTAAAGAGAAATATTTAACATACACATACATATATATATGCACTTACATATATGTACACATACACATACACATACACCTACACATACACATACACATCTTTAATTTGTACATAAGAAAACAGATCAAAGACCATCCTGCCCTGCAGGCAGAAAAGAACATCTGTCTCCTCTTTTCTTGCAAGGTAGATATACAAGTACATAAAAATCCCAAACAAAGAATCAGCTTTAAAACATGTAAACATACAATGCTTAAACTTCTTTTGTTTCTAGATTCTGTTCTATTAAAAACTTTAAACCACGGAAATAAAACTTGTTTCATAAATGACAGTATCTCTTCCCAGCAGGCTATGGTTTTTGGACACTTCTGCTTTGTGAGAGGCTCACAGTAATTCTCTCTTTTTCTGTGGATAGTGAATTTACCAAAAATGAATAGAACTTTTTGATTCCCTTGGACCCTGACTGTTATAATCTGTGCTCTGTATTCCACAGGTTCTTATTCACAGCCACAAAGTGAAATTAGAGGAACTAACATGAACTCTGCTGAACCAGTCAATGCTGAAAATGGCTTGACAAAGTAACTTTCTTTGGTAAAAATTCATACTTGTACAGACTAGTGTTTTGCAGAGTTTTAAGTGATGGGCTGTTCTTCATTCATTTATCTTCACGGTAGGCAAATAATGGGTTCAGTGCATAATCTCTTATGTGCTGCAATCTGCAACTATCACTCTAATAGGCAATCATAATAAGCAAAGTCAGTTGCATATGGCAGCAATAATAATAGTAATTATTTTTTCTTTTTTCCCCCCTATAATTTAAAAACACTATTCATTTGTCTTTCCTGCAAGTACAAATACTCAGGTTATGAAGTAAGTATGATATTTTGGTGCTGTGATTACAGGCTACTGGACCTTGGTCATTTCAATGTATTTCTTCTTTCAGAAGATGATCTCAAAAAGATACTGCTTTTGAAAATAACTGACATTACTTGAAGCTCATATTTACACATTAAATAAAGACTTCCTAATTTTAGGAAATCCTGCCATGGTAGAAAATACCCCTCTGTCTGTCTAAAGTAGGCAGACCAAACCTCCCTCTGGAGATCTCCAGAGATACCTGCCAGTCTATTGACTATAGTGGAAATTTAAGTGCTTCTATTAGGTTAAATAATTTCCTATTTCTAGGTGCAGCAAAAGATGTTTCTGAACTTATTTGGAAGGGATCCCTGTTATACTGCTATACCACTAGACTGCTAACTGATATACATGGAACAATATTTACTTTCTCCAGAAAGGTCTGAAAACTGTCACTAATGGAATTGATGGCTACCTCCTTTAAGTGAATAGAGGCCACTACTTCATAAGGCATTAAATGTAGGTGACAGTTTAATTTTTGCTTTACTACTGGTCATTATTATGGCGTGGTAAGCACTGTGTTTCACCATGCCATCATTTACCCATTTATCTATCTCAAAAAGGTTATAAAAATAGTGAGGTGAGATTTTGTTTTGACACAGATTTGTCATACTAACAACTAAACCTTCCAGCTGTGCTTTTTTAAAGCTTTTATCAATATATGGCAGCACAGGCAAAATAATACCTGTTTTCATAAGAGCTGTTCAAGTACATATTGGAAATGGTGATGGAATACATTACCCGAGTCCTCATCTGCACATAGAAAGAACCATGTTTTTAAATTATTCATATGCAAGATGTGGGACTTGCAGTTGTGCTTCCCTTTGATCACTGATATCCAGTCTGTGCCTTCTTTAGTGTTATGATAATTATCTAATAGTTAAAATACCTCTGCCTCTTAGAATAGTTCAAACTACTGTATAAATTTAATAAATTATACATTCTCATGACTCCATGGATGACTGAAATTGAATTATTTCTCATGGAATGAGTGAATTCTCAAGAGTACAGCATTTAACTATCTCAGGTACTTGTGGCCTGAGTTTGATACGCTCTTCAGAAACATGCTCTTGAAGACTTACTTTCATGATTTTTTGTTTCACTTTCTCTTATTAATTTTTTTTGTTGATATATTGTATCCTTCACATCACACCATTCAATAACAGGTACCCTATAGAGGTAATTGGGAAGTAAAATTTCAGTGCACTTTGCACAACAGCCATTCAACATTCACTGGTGTTAGAATTGCTTTCAGCTGTGTTTGCTCCTAAACTGCCTATTGATTGTTGTAGTTGCAGTAGGAAAGACTGCCTCACAAGTTTTGTTTTGTTTTGTTTTTCATATTACAAATGCATATCTAAATGCTAATTTTGCTTTTGACTCGTTTTTACTGCCTTTTTCACTTTTTAGTTTCTTCCAAAGTTAGAACAATCCTGCAGGTACAGAATAGCTCAGTATCTTGTTAATTTTTCCCCTAGTGATTTCTTGGCTGTCCCTTTCATATTTGATGTGTTGGCTCCTTCTTTTGTTTTATTTCTGGAATCAATACAATGTTACTGTCTTTTTGAAATCAATCCCTTGGACAAATTCCATCTTTGACAAGGCATGATAGCAGAGTATTAGAGTGACGTGTCATATTAAGATATTCTTATTTGACAGAGAAACATATTTCATATTTGTTGTGTGAAATGTTCCTCTCTTTTGACATATCTATAGAGAGCTGGCATATTACACGGTATTGTCTTGACCTCCCTTTGACTGCTAGCTAGTGCTGAAAATATGTTAAATACTTGAGTATTACCATTGCATGTAAGATATTGTCATAATTTCTGTAAAGATATCAAAAATCTAGAAATGGGATGGGAAATTTTTCTCTGAGTTTCACCCTTCCCCTTTTAAAATACACTTCAACTTCCAACCTCAGAAATACACATTAGAGTGCAGGATCACTGATGCTTTTGTATCTCTTGAGAGTAAAAAGGTTTTCTTCACAGTTCTGTGATGACAGTGAAGACATATGCCCTTTGTGTTCCTCACAAAGGTGGTCTTTCTGTATTTGTAAGTCAAAACACTAAGTTATATGAACATTCTTAGATGACCATATGTCCTGGAAAATTACGCGTAAACTCAAACATGCATTTGGTTTACAGGTGAAAGGCAGAGAAGGAAAAAGTGGTTGGAAGGGCATGAAGTTGGGCCCACGTGTCTCCCAGTGCTGGGATGCCGAGGCGGTAAATTGAGAAGAACAGGTCACTAGCCACTTAGTCCTTTTTGTCAGCAATTTAAATAAAAACCCAATAATCTTTTTCCTGGTTTGTTTTGGGTTTCACTAACTCGCTTTCCAAAGTTATTAATGGCTAATCGGAGTCCCATTAATTAGGCACAACTGATCCTCATTTTTGTGTGGTATATTTTAAAATAGGATTTGTGCTTAAATGAAAAGCTTTTGATTTCTCTTAATGTGAATTAAAAAAAGGAAAAGTGGGTACATTGTACAAAGCTTTTTGGAATTAAGTTAAAGGTTCAAATTTGTGTAAAATTCTAAATGATGAGCTAATTAAAAAAAATTAAATCCCTAACATTCGTATTTTTGCTTTTTTGCCTTCTTGCTTATAAAGCACTGCAGAATACATAGTGAGAAAACATACACATTGATGCAACAGAGAGATACTATCAATTCTTATCCATTTAGTGCAGACAACAGTGGCACAGAAAACAAGACAGCCTCTTCTAGCTACTTAGGTGGAAAGTGACACTAACCAAAGTATTCATTATGGTGCAGATGCTTTCTACAAAAGCCTGTTTTGCACCTAAATTGCTTGCTGCTATAGCTGGTAAAAACTGCTTGAGTTAGGGTTTCTTAGCAAAACAGGAACATTGTTCTATCATCTAATTTTTCAGTACAATATTAGGTGAAGGAGAGTTTTGAGATTTTGGAAGACTTGTAGCTATGACAAACAGTATGATCAGAGGTACAGATTTTATGATGCTTACTTTAGAAAATCTTTAGAAAAACTTTACTATTTGCAAAACTGTGAAGAGAAAGCTATTCTTTCCTATTTGTAATTTATTGTTTATGCTACTTGACTCTCTTAAAAATGGATTTTTCTTTTATTTTTTTAGTACTTTCTTTCAGACTTCCCACAACTTTGGCTATAGATCTCAAACAAAATAAGCGGTTTTGTCCCCCTACCACATGGAAGTAGTAGCAATTCTGAAAGTGAAAAGGAGCTTCTGATGCCCTTAATTCCCAATCCCACCTTAGAAAATGAAAGAAATATATATCTTAATATATAATAGGACAGACTAAAGAGTTCAAGATGGGTTAAGGGCCCTGATGCAGTGGTCATAATGGTATTCACCCAACCTTTCATTAACTTTTGTGGGCTCCACAGAAGCATAGGGGTCAGTCTATGAAGGCTGGGCATTTTTGCTTTGTTCGATAATTTCATCAGAGAATAGAAAATCCCTTCTTTTTTGCAGTGGGGTAGTACCCTGTTAGTTGTATAGATGGATGTGACATATTGCATAATGTATGACAATGGATACATTGCCAGATTTTTAACTAGCTGCCCGGTTTGGGAGAATCTCTCATCCAAAATGTCTTGGGATTTTTTTGGGGCATGTGTGCTTTTCTGTTGTTATAAAAAAAAGGCGAAAACCTCCTTAAATTTATTCACTGTTTCAATTGTATTAAAGGGAGATGAAGCTGGCGGTGCCTAATTTCATATTTTTCATTGGACAACTTATTTAACCTCTGTGATGTCTTTTGAGGAGGGAGAAGAAAACTGGTATAGGAAATGCACTTAATTTTGAGTGAATGCCAGTTTGACAACTGGCTTGTCTCTGGGTACTTTTGATAAAGATTTGTTTTATGCAGCAGTATTACTTTTGCTGTTGGCCTTCCCATTTAGAGAATCAGTTGTTGTACGATGGCACCCATACCACTTAGTGTATAATCAACTAGAAATGAGTTTAGGAATTCAGCTTGCAAGTGTCCTGCCTAATGGGATCTGGATTTGTTTAAAAAGTCTTTCTTACTATTATTGAAGAACCACATCCTTTTATTCTCATGTGGAATGATAATTGGACTTTGTAGAGATGCATACAAGCCTCAGCTACTTGCAGTACCAACAACATTATTCATTCTGTCTTTTACATTCACAGGCCAGGTTGACAATGAAACAAAATGCAAGTGATATGTCTATAACAGACAATAAAACAGGAAGGACATATCCTACTAACAGATTTATTTATTATATTACTATTCGCTGGTATTTTTCACGTTAGAAATTATAAGAATATCACTAATCTGGTTAGACTTTAATACAGTACAGTGAATCTTACTTCAACTAATAGGTCTTGAGACTGTCCTAGCTCATTTAGCTACAGCCTGCTAACTACACTGGAATGCATACATGTCCAGTATTGTGAAAGGTGAATATCTGTATGAGTATCAAATTGTAATCATAATGGCTTTTGCTGTTCTTACAGCAGTAGAACTACTATTTAGTCAGTTTCTTTACGAAATATATTTTGCAGTGGGTTGCAGTTTGCTATAAAATATTTTTAACCTAGATGTCTTATGAAATATTAAGCTAGTTTGTTTTGCAAATATTTTACGTGTAGCTTTGAATAAGCTTGATTACTATTAAAAAGGATGGCTTAATCATATGTAAAAGAGTTTAAGAACTCAGACAGTCTTTACATTTGAACTGTTTCCCCATATTTGCACTGTAAATTACCTTAAAGAAGTGATGCTGGAGGAAGCTGTGTTAATTGAAGCTGTTATTTCCATCCAAGTAAATTTTTGGTGGATGGACCTTGGCTGGCTGCCAGATGCCCACTAAGCTGCTCTCTCTCTCCCCTTCCTCAACAGGACAGGGAGAGAAAATAAGATGAAAAAGCTCGTCAGCCAAGATACAGACGAGGAGATCGCTTACCAGTTACTGTCACAGGAAAAAATGACTCAAACTGGGGAAAATTAGTTTAATTTTTTGTCATTTAAAAATAGACTAGGATGGTGAGAAACAAAGAAAAAAACTAGAAACACCTTCTCAGGTCCCCACCCCTTCTTCCCAGGCTCAGCTTCACTCCTTCCTTCTTGACTGTTTTGCCTCCTCACCCTGAGCAGTGCAGGCAGATGTGGTCAGTCCATAATGCTTCATCTCTGACACTCCCTCCTCACACTTTTCCCCTTCCCGTGGGCTGCAGTCTTTCCCAAACAGACTGCTTCTATGCGATCTTCTCTCCACTGGCCACGGCCTCTGCAAGGAGCCTGCTCTGGCGTGGGCTGCCCACAGGCTGCAGCCTCCTTCAGAGCACACCCACCTGCTGCAGCGTGGGGTCCTCCATGGGCTGCAGGTGGATATCTGCTCCACTGTGGTCCTCAGTGGGCTGCAGGAGGACAACCTGCGTCACCATGGTCTTCACCACGGGCTGCAGGGGAATCGTTATTCCAGTGCACGCAGCCCCTCCTCCCCCTCCTTCTCTGGCCCTGGTGTCTGCGGGGCTGTTTCTCATTTTTCCCCCTGCTGCCTCTCACAGCTGCTGCCCAGTGTTTTCTGCCCTTTCTTAAATATGTTTTGCCCGAGGAGCCCCCACCGTGGCTGCGGGGTCATGCCCTGCGGTGGGTGGGTTGGAGCCGGCTGGAACCGGCTGTGTCTGGCATGGGGCAGCCCCGGCCTCTCCTCTCCTCACAGAGGCCGCCCTGCAGCCCCACTGCCAGAGCCTGGGCACATAAACCCAGTGCACCATTTGTCTTGTCCCACTCGGTGGGTGACGAGGGAGGTGAATCTTTGTAATCCCCCGAAAAGGAGCACAGACTGAATTAGCAGGGCCGCAGAGTCAGCGGAGTCACAAGACTCAGAGGAACAATACTACACAATTTATTGAACTTCTTTAACAACAACTACTAAATCTTGAGGGTTAAAGTATTTTGGCACAGGAGCAACCTTTCTTATAACTTTTCCTGTCAATTGTTCTAGACTAAAACTAGGCAACGTTTATAAGGAAAGAATCGAGTAGAAAAGAGTTGAGAGAAAAGAAGGGGCAAAAGAATGGAGCGGAGGGGAGAGAGAGGAGGGAGGAGAGAGAGACATCAACCACCCTTGCATCCAGTGCTGTGGTCTTGGGTAGCAGTCTTGGTCTACAGGTGATGGATCAACAAAGGTAAGTGTTCGTGCTCACCTTTATACAGTTTGCTCTATTCAGGACCACCCTTGGGGCGGTGACAGCCTCATGTCTGCACAGCTGGGCCTTCTAGAAAGTTCACAGGGTAGCTGGCTCCCTGTCAGGGCATCGAACCCCAGTCCCAGGGGATCGTGCACCCCCTCAGCAGGTGGACTGGGGCTTGATCTGTCACTCAGGATGATCTCTAACCACAGAAGGAAGCATAGTGACTCACTCTTCCAATCACAGAAGGAAACAGAGCAGAGCAACTTGCTGCCTGCCTCTGCAGGGCTCGTTCTGACGCCTTCTTTGCTTCTCTTCTGCTAACATGCTCTCTGCAAACGTGCTCTGTTCAAGTTGTTTGGAACAAAACCAGGCCAGGTTTCTTATCAGTCTTAGGCACCATTGTACTACTTCGGAAATCAATACGCTTATTAGGAAAAGGTTTTTCACTGAGAGGGTGGTCAGTCGCTGGAACAGGCTTTCCAGGGAAGTGGTCATGGCACCAAGCCTGTCAGAGTTCAGGGAGAATCCGGACAATGCTCATAGCCATATGGTTTAGTTTTAGGTAGTCCTGTGAGGAGCAGGGAGTTGGACTCAATGAGCCTTAAGGGTCCCTTCCAACTTTCTATTTCTATATGTTTATTACATTAGTGAAAGATAGAGGAATATTCTCAAATGGACACACTTTGAACAACGTATTTGGTAAAAAGGGGAGAGAAGTGTAGACTTTGATATCAAATGAGACTTTAAAGATGTAAGTAAAGCAGGAAATCAACTCTCTAGTCAGAAGGGAAAATCGAATTAGTGCTTCTAACTTAAGAAATCTGATATATATCAGAAAACCATCCCATAGTTAGCTTCATTGACAGCCTCTTCTAAGCAGAGGCTTGGCAATTAAATACCACATCAGAATGGAAGGTGTCAACAAAAATTTGAGTTGTAGCTTACTGTTCCTTCTAGTACAAATTAATGACAGATATAGTCTGTTAAGATCGTAAAAACATTAACAAAATACTTTATATGCAAGAAAAGTCATTAAAAAGGAGGAAAAGGAGTGGGGCAATAACTAGAATGACAATAGGTACCACTGAGATCTAACTGACATTTCGATGGTCTCATAGTAGTGGTCTCACCAGTACTGTGGAAATTACTGAGTGAGCAGTTCCTCTAAGCTGATATATTGAGGGAATAAGCAGGATGACTGTACTGTGCATACGTTTATATGCTAGTGCTGGCTGATGGGTGCATTCCCTGTGTTAGTTTACTGGGTGTGGATTCTGTGCAGCAGAAGAGATCAGTTCAAAGAGAATCAATGCATTGCCTCTTCTCAGTCCAGGTGTCACAGCCAAGGAAAAAAACTACTATGTGAACTCGTACTTTATTAACAGCAGGTAATACACATGGTAACAGTCATCATAAATGCTATGGCCATGAAAACAGGTTGTCATCAACGTACAAAACAAAAAGCATTAGGAAGCAGGCTTTATCATCAGTGATCATAAGACTATTCTTAGAATATGCACAACACTCACTGGGCAAAACTATGAGGTCTAAAAGAAAACAGGTACCGCAGTAGCACAAAACACTGCAAAAAAGAAATGCAGCAGTATTTCAGTTGTATGTAGTTGACTACTGAGAGAAGAAAGTTTGCATCTGCAGACTTGCTGGCCTGAAAAGTGATACATCCTTTTTGAGCATATCAAATGCTTCTTATTTGAGACAGGCTATTTCCTTTTGGTCTCAGTCCTGGGAAATCCTCCGAGTCAGTGGCCTGTGGACAACAATACAGAGCAAGTAATTTGCTGCAAGCATCATCATAATTTGTTCTCCTTGTCAGTCTGTACAGTAAGCAATGCATTCTGCAGGCACAAGAAATATCAGTCTGGGAAACAATCTGTTGTTCTGAAATCTTATAAACTGGAATCCTATATTATGTATGAGGTCTGTTTGTTGCCTGAAGAACTCATCTGCCTAGTCTTTTTCTCTCTGTAAGTGTAGGAAATTGTAGAAAACAGCAGCATAATATGGCGCATTAAACTGCTGTAGCATGCACATGAAATCTATGTGGATAACACAACACATATTTGAAACTGTACCATATATTTTAAGGCGCAAATTTCACTCAGCAAAACCCTGGTGTTGTCTTGAGAGAATCAGACAGCAAGTGACTGAAGAATCAGAACCAAAGGGAAAGCATATAATTTGCATGAAGCCTCAGCAAAAGTGTTAATCATATAGATTAAAGAGAAGCATCAGAAACAAGCTGTGCTATGCAACTTTTAATTTAGTGTTTGTTTCAAGAGATAACACAAATGAGTACAAATATATCCTGGCAGAGTATGGTTAATTGTTAGGTTTGTAGTTAGGTTTGTTATGTTTGTTAGGTTCTCTCCAGAAAACGAAATATTACACTGCCCTGTATCTAACTGACTGATACATTTAAAAAAACCCCCCAAGCATAAAAAAAAAAAAAAGACTGATAAATATGCTGATTCTAAATTCCTTCTAAAATAAGCATGTAATGAAAAAAATGCATTCATAGAAGAAAACTTGTCAAGATTCATTACGTATATAACATCATAATTTAGTAATATGATTGAATAGACATTTATGTATCTCTTTACAAGGCAGGTTAGTTACTGCTTTTGAAAAATCTTTTTCAAATTTTGTCTTTAAAATGTAAAACCAAACCAATCTTGATATACTTCATTAAACAGATGGTGCAGTCTCATTTACATTTACTTTAATACATTAATTTCTTTAAATTACTTCCCAAGACCTTACATCCTAAAAGCAATATTATCATATGTGTTGGCTTAAAACCAGTTTACTTGCCAGTTCCTTATGCTCATAAATTTTCCTGTCTTTTGCCCTTCTTAACCCTTGTCTGTTTCTGATGGGCTTTATCTTTAAAAGCGGTCGGATTAAAGTTTTGGGGAAGATCTAGACATTCTGCTGTCCAGGACCCACACTAAGTTGTTTGCAACGGTCATTATCTCCATCCCTGTAGGTAATACTTAATAGAGAAAATGGAGTTACCTCTTTCTCCTTCCTATCCTGGAGCTGATGATAATTGTAGGAAGTGCTGTTCTAGTAGTGGGATGTTGATGACACACCTCTGCTTCCTCTTTTCCCTGGACTTTCTTTTTGTCTTGGGGACTAGTTCAGCTTGATCTATAGACTGCCTCACTGCACTGACATCAACAGCTGTAGGAAAAAAAAACAAACAACCCTAAACAAACAATTAACTGGATCTGTAAAGAGAGCCCTAAAACAATTCTGTTATATATAGTTTCTTAAACACAACACAGAGCCCAATTTTTCATGTATGATAATGTTTTGATTAAAAGCTTCTCTTCTTGTAACTTGCTTGTCACTTCAATTGAGCAAAATCATTAGAAGTAATCACTATCAATTTCTAGTGTTACTTGATATTTGATTACGATATAAATCTTATGGGCACACTGGCCCATAATCTAGGCTGTGCAAATCACAAAGGAAATTTTGTTAGGATTAAAGGTTTTATTGATAGAAGTTCTGTAAGTTAATTTTAGATAAAAGTCTTTCTTTCCTTTCTTTTCTTCCTGTTGATGGGATGTATATTTGCAGTGAAGAAGGAAGTGTCCTACCCTTCTTCCATATTCCTTAAAGTACTATTTTCCCAGGTCCAGTGTCTCCTTATCAGCATGGTTTTGTTTCCTGACCCTCCCCAGTTCCTCCTCCCATCTTCTTAAAGAATCCCATGGTTTTCACCTCATTCCATAACATATCTCACTGTTGTACTCAGCATTTCTTTTGATGGATTTCTGCCCTTCTGTGTTTCCCATTGGTATGCAGCTCTGGGACAGTGACAGCCCAGCTCAAAAAAAGAAGTGTTGCTTCTCAGTCAGTCATGACTATAACAGAAAGAACGAATTTTAAATATTTGAATTAAGGTCTTACTGCTAGCTAGTAACTATTCATATGGGAAAGTAGGAGAGAAAGTGTATGATAGCTTCTATGAAAATTTTGCCTTCATTGTGGTGAGAGACAGGTAGGCATTTTAAAGTGCAAATAATGAATGACTATGGTAAAACCACAGTGAAAATGTTGAAAGAGGTTACAAAGTTCAAATTCTGTTACCTTAAACTGCGAATTCCTTCTTAACTTAGCTGCTTTGCCCTGACTCTGCCTTGTAACAGAGCTATTTACTCAGGTCTGTGCTAAATTTTTCTGTTTGAGCTTTATTGTCAAAGCACACAGATCTGTGCAAACACAAAATTGCAGCACAGTATATCAATAAATGTAACAACATTACTTTTTAGTGAGAATATGCAAACTTCTATATCAGGCCTGTATCACAGTAAGGCTACTGTTCATAACACAAGCCATGATTACTTTTTTTATTTCCTCATCCCCTCTTTTAACACCCTTGTAATAAACAGGTATGTAAAAGTCTACTTTCCAGGTAAGTTTCATCCTGATTTTGAACAGTTAGCTATTGTCATAACCCTGGAGCATGACATTCAGTAGTGTCATGGAAGCACTTCAGGAAGTGCTCTTATTTATTATAATAATTTGATCCATTCCATCTGTTCTTCTCCACTTTCCATTTGACTATTGCTGTCCTCTCTTTTCCTTCACTAGAGGTCTTTCTCTAAACCTCTGCAGCTCTGTGCCACAGTTCAACACTTTGTATCTAGTACACGCTTTATCGTAGCTGTCAGCTTTCCCCCATTCTTCTGTTTAAGAATTCCTTTACAACCTTTCTGAAGCCTTGTTTGAAGTGCTAGCCATCTGGTTCCCTTACAGTTCAGCTGCAGTTAGTCCCTCTTGTAACAGCTCCCTTAATTTCTGGAGTGTCTCCTGTTCCTGATTAATCTGAGTGTTTTTGACTTGCACTCTTTCTTCAATTGTGAATTAAAGCTTTGCCTCTGTACTTTTATTTTTGGCCCTATGTGTGATACTGAAAGTATGTCAGTAAATGCTACTGTGAAGGGTTTGGTCTTCAGTTTTCTTCCTAACAGCTTAAATGTTGTCTTCAGAGCCTTTTTTAAAAAATATAAATCTACATATACCGTTAATACTCATTATTCTCCATCAATTTTTGGATATCTTATCTAGACCACACACAGGGTTCACTTCTGTTTTGGTTGTTCTGGTGTTGCTAGCTCAGATATGAGATTGTTATATCCAAGTGTTTGCTATGGGATTCCTGTGAGAACATGCTCCTCAGAAGCACTGGAGATGAATGTTTGAAGAGTACTGTTGATAAACCTCTCTGTCTCCCTGAAATTCTTCAGTTCAACAATTTGGTCTCAAGAGTCAAGACTTTGTCTTCTAGAGCTATGGGCTGCTTATGCTCTGCCTACCCATCTGGTGCCTGCCCCAAAGCAGGTAATCACATAGATGTATGATGGATAGTAAATGCAGTTTATCGGGAACTCTACCACATCTTGCTGGAGGTCTGCCTGAGGGCATGAATGGCTTAATGTACTTCTGTGTCTGATTGATTCAACTGACTTCTCTTTATGTGACTAGCCTCTGAGTTTAAAGAGAGAGCAAGACTTTGCTGAAATCTGTTTGTCCGATTCCTGGACTCTGGAAGTGCTGGGGCACTTACTCAAGGAAATAAGAAGGTAGGTTCTTTTCCTGCCTTTACATTTCTGGCAGCTTATAAGGGGAGGATCAGTCTAAACAGCTAGGTCTTATGTATCCTGTTTACTTAAAATGATCTGCTTTCCTTAAAATTCCTTATCGTCTAGGAGGCATAAAGTCTGTGATCAGGAAGACATGGCTCATACTGTGCAAGACTGGTGAAGGACTATGCAGATATTGGAGTCACCTGTGAATTTCAGGAATATTTCTTATTTTCTCAACTGTTATTTCTATGAAATGAGCCACTATGACTATGACTAGGAGTGAAATGAGCAATCAGCCTCTCCTGGAATTCTTGATATGTTTGCAGTGAAGAATATGCACTTACTGAACCTTGTAAGAGGACTGCCGCATAAGCCAGAACATGAACCACAAAATACTTAAGATCCCTGTGGAGACAGTCCACATTTTTGTTCATATGCAGAATTTCATGTATTTAGTCAAAGGCACTAAGATCAGAAAGAACTTAGGGTGTTCAAATCTATTAAGCAGCTCCTGTTCAGCAGCTGCAGGCTATAGCTGGAAGAAAGATGGGAATGTCCAGGCATGATATTCCAGTATCACAATGAGAAAAAATAGAATTGTTTATCTAGAAATCACTGGAATACAGGAAAAAAAAAAAAAAAAAGATAAAACTGGTGAAAACCTTGATTGCCGAGGATCAGTTAGTTACTATGTATAGTATTAAGATTACATTTGTTATTGCTTATATTGGTTATACTGGCATTCTGTGCAGGTCCTTCAAGAAACCACTCATTAAGGGTTTGTTTGTTTTTTTTTTTTTTTGTTTTCTTTAATCCCTCTTAAGGAAGTCTTGATTGAGGAAGTTGCTAAGATCAGAGTGTAAAGTTAGAATTTAGCTGGTGAAGTGTGGACATCTCAATTTAGATTCAGAATATGCTATAATAATCCACAAGCAGACTTGTCTCTGTTGACCATTCCAGGGCACTGAGTTGGTCAGATTAAAGGGTCTTTTTCTTCTGGATGACTGTAGTTAAGCTCTGCTGTTGTTGCTCCTGTTGGAGCGAGTCCAGAAGAGGGCCATAAAGATGGTCAGGAGGCTGGAGCACCTCCCCTATAAGGACAGGCTGAGAGAGTTGGGGTTGTTCAGCCTGGAGAAGAGAAGGCTTGGGGGACACCTTAGAGCAGCCTTCTAATACTTCAAGGAGGCCTACAGGAGAGATGGGGAGGCACTCTTTATCAGGGAGTTTAGTGATAGGACAAGGGGTAACAGTTTTAACCTGAAACAGGGGAGATTTAGATTAGATACTAGGAAGAAATTTTTCACTGTGAGGGTGGTGAGACACTGGCACAGGTTGCCCAGGGAAGTTGTGGATGCCTCATCCCTGGAGGTGTTCAAGGCCAGGTTGGATGAGGCTTTGAGCAACCTGGTCTAGTGGAGGGTGTCCCTGCCCATGACAGGGGGGGTTGGAGCTCAATGATCTTTAAGGTCCCTTCCAAATCAAACCATTCTACAATTCTATGATTCTGTGATTCGTATTTTTGGTGTCTAGAGTTAAATAAAATTAGACCTATTATGACAGTTTGATACATCTTGAGGCAAAAACCTTCAGTTGTAAGAAAATTATTTACATACACATCAGTAAAAATATTTGTATATTACTATATAGGAGGACATCGCTTCAGTTAGAAGCACTTGGGGGACAGATATTTTATCAAGAAATGATGGTGAATGAAAAACTAGAAAATGCTAACAATGACAGTTTTGGGGAATGTTGAGGAAACTTTCATTTGGAAGATTTAAGAAGAGAAAAAGTATTGGTTTTAAATGACACTTTTAATTGAAATGATTGTTTTATCTTCATTTACTTTTCACTGCCTTCTTCTGTTTCCTATTTAAAACAGTTTCTATTTTTTCCTAATACTGTTTTTCAACTTGAAAGAAAAAAGATTCTAGAAATAAATGATTGAACAGAAAAAAATCTGTATTTTTCTTGAAAAAAGTAAGTAGAAGTATTAAGTACTGAAAAATACGAACAAATAAGAAACTGTAAATATTTTAATTCCATTTTGTCTTTGATGTTTGTATAGTAGTTTGTCCTAAAAACTTTTTCTTCATCCTTTCTTTTGATTTTTTTATACTGTATTCAGTTTTAAAAAAGGCATAACTGAAGATTCTTGATTTTGACAAATTTGCATATCTTAGCCCCATTTAATGATGAATTGCATGTCAATATAATTCTCTCTTTTCTGTGTGTTCTGTTTATTATTTTCAAAATATCAGTAGCCTGTATTTTCTTGAATGTTCCAGGATTGTCAGTTGAAGGCCATGTGAATAAAGATTTCTCTGATTTTTCTGGGAAACACTTAAAATAGTTCTATTCTTCCTCTTATTTTTATTTTTTATTTTTTTTATTTTCTCAGCATTAGGATATTTTATTTCATGCTGAGACTTTGCTAGCGTTGTTTATGAAATTCACACAATGTGCTGTCAGGATATCTTATAGTGCTTTTGAAATTCTGATTTCTGCTTTTCTTTCATGTGCTGTGAATTATTAATCTTTTCAGTTTGTTCATGGCTTAATAATCTATCCTTTGTGTTCTGCCAATTCGTCTGTCTACTCAATTCATATTCAGATTTTTCTGAACTGCGCAGCCTGCATGTCAGGCCCTTAACCATACTCTCTAGGTCCCCTGAATAGAAAAATGTGTTTACCCATCTTCTTATGCCCCAGGTGTAAGATTTTCCACCTTAAACTTCACCTTAGTCTGATGTGAGAACTGATAACATTACCTTCAGTGGTATTTCTTTGTTGTCTCCTGGAAATGCTACTTAGAATCGTCCCCCATCCCCTGCACTCCAGTTGCCATCGTGTTCTCATCTTCAATAAATCCCATTACTCTTCATTCCCTCCTACTGCAAATGGGCTTTTGTTGGAAGAACTTCATCAGTGGGATGAAATGCAGCTTTCCCCATGCTGCTGGTGGGCAATTGCTACAGAGCACCCTCCTGGCTCAGATAACTTTGAAATTATGGGCAATGGAGAAGTAAGGGGAAGGGAAGTGTTTCTTAAGAACCTAGAGGAAACATATTTGGGCATAACGGTCTGTAAAATAAATAAATTCAAAAAAAGTAGAGGAGGTGGAATATATTCTTTTTCATCTTTAGTGGTCTTAGATATTATTTGTAGCAAAAACCCTTAAACAATTTAGAGAAAATATTTTAGCATTTTTAACTGCTAATGATTCATATTATACCCAAAAAAGTCTTATTTGGTTTTGTTACTGTTGTTTCTACTAGTTAAGCTAATTTTGCTGTCCTTTGTCTAAATGAGCCTGAAAATGTTCTGAGAAAATGGAAGAGGCCTGTTTTAGGAGCAGATTTCATGGGAGTGTGTATATTTTGTGGATTTTGGTTGCAGTTGTGAAATTTAGAGGCTATGTCTTGTAATAATTTAAAAAATGTTTTAGACATTTTTTCTGATAGAAAAAAAAAGAAAAAAGAGTGTTTTTACAAAGATCAGCACCACAAATTACAGGATTTTTTTTGTTATTATATATTATTTCTATAATTTATAACTAAAACCTCAATTTAATTACTTTCAAGGCTATTGTCCATAAGACATTCTGGTATTGTAGATCAGCATGGAATGTCATCTGTAGACAGACCTGAATTTGTGGGTTTTACCTATGTACTTCTATATTGTACAGGAATGAGTGGCTCAGGTGAAAGGCTTAATTTTATAAAATTATTTTTAATGTTGCTCAACTTCATTCTCTTTTCCCCTTCCTCTCTCTCTCCCTCTCTCTTTTGTTTGCCAATGCATTTAAAATAATGTTTCAAGCACCACAATAATTATTTTTTGAGTCTTACCTTTTATTGCTTTCTAACTTGTATGACAATTCCATTATTCAGAGTGTGAAATATGCAAGTTTCTTCAGATAGGAAAATAGTATATTGGTATTGTGTGTATTTCCAGAAGGAAAAAAAAAATTACATGAATAGCTGTCATTACTTTGATACTGAAAGCAAAGCCGTAGCCTGGGCTCAAATCATCATGAGTCATTTAAATTGATTGCTGAGACTTTCCTGTAACAAAGCCAAAAAGGCACCTCTAGAGGCAATTCAGACTTGATAAGGTCTGAACCACACTCTAGAATGTCTCATTTTTCTGTTCTGGCATTCTAGAATTTCCACAGTCCAAACTGAGATATCTTTCTTAGATATATTTGGCTAAAGACACAGAATCTCTGTGGGCAACAAAAAATTCAGTTTGCATCTGTTCATGTGGACCTTAGGCAGCTATTTTTCCAGAGCAGATTGACCATTTTTCAGCACCACAAAAATCCTGTAGGTTCTTGAAACCTATTAGCAGCTCCACATGTAAACTTCATCAAAAACCTGGTTTCTTGGAAGTAATTTGAGTGTACTTAATTAACTCAGGATATATTTTCATGACACAAATCTTTAGCAGAAATACCAGTCTTAAGGATTCCCATCTGACAGACATCTCAGTGCTCTTTTCTGCATTCTTGTTTGCTAAGTCTTTTGTGTAGCTGGTTTGGGGTGATTTGGAGAGACAAACAGGCAGGAGAGGATTGCTTTTACCCAGCTCCGATCTGCTGTGCAGTATGGGACCCCAGATATCTCAGGACTGCTGAGAAAAGAAGATGATTTTTTTTAAACCAATAATGTTACATGCTACATCCTGTGAGTGCCGTGAATTAAGAAGAACAGGACCAAGATTACATTAGATCACTTTTGCTAGTAAGTTAGTCATTAAGCTGCCTGCCCAGGAAGTGTAAAACCTCAGTTCTAGGTGATTGTAAAGCTAGGAAGGAATGAACCCCAAAGTCATTCTGTAAAAAACTTGGAATTTCATAAGTCACACATAGAAATGATGGAATGAATGAGTTATATACATATAAAAAAGTGATAACATTTATAACAACAAAAAATTACAGTAGCAATTCAGTAATGTATTTACTTATTTAGAGTGGGATGTGTCATCTGTTTCTCAAGAAAGAATACTCTAGTTATGGACAAAGTGTAAACAAAGTGTTGTGTCACTCCACTGAAGTTTGTGTACAGTCTAACCTACTTACCTATAAGGATGTCCTCTTCTTTATTAGAAGGAATCTAAATGTAGTCCAGAAAGCTTTGCTGGCAGTGACATCAGGTGATAACTTACCGTATTACTGAAGTACCTTAGTCACCTTAAAAAGCTTTTTGACATTTTAAATTAACACACTGCTGAAAAATATAGAAGCCATTCACATGCAAAAGCTCTGTAGCTAACATTTTTATTTTTCAAAGGGCAAACTGAAACAATTAGGGATATGAAATCAACTCTGCTGAGAAGTTAATGATTTTGAATACAAAATGTACCTGAATTTTAGAAACTGTCTTATTTAAACGTCAAGAAACAAGAGAAAAAAATAACAAAGTGGGGATCCAAATCAAAATGGATAAATAAAAATGCAAAAGCCTAATGGATATAAGGGACCTGATGGAAGACTGTTTTTAGAAAGTGCAGGGATTATGTGGAATTGCCAAAAATCAAGCTGATTTAAACTTGTGGAGAATAGTAAAACAAATAGTAACACAAATCTTCAGCAAGATTAGTAATAAGCCAATTTGAGAGAACTGAGCTTTGGTACATCCATTTCCACTAACAAAGCTGATGTTGAATAAGGAATCTACAGGGGAATGGATTTTTGGAAATGACATAATGGAAATAAGATATAGATTATCAAAATGAAACAAAACATTTTAAGCCTCACTTCAGGCTTCTATATACCTAAAAGATGGACCACACCACCAAGAATCAATTTAGGGAAAAATGGAAGGAAGAGAGGAAACAGAAAATGTGCTGAGGGACAACATGCAGAGTTTACAGAGAGCCTATAATGACAGATTAATAGAATATCTTGTCAATATTCCACACAAACAATGTGTTGTAGAATCTTTGCTTGAAGGAGTATCATAGAATAATTTCTGAGTATCAGTAAGGCAGTCTCTAAAATGTTAAATGAGTTAAGTTTGGTCTAGTTGGAAAGATAAAGATTATAGGGTTTGTAGTTAAGAAATTAACTTAAAAAAAAAAAAAGTCTGTCATCTGTGTTTAAAGAGCAGTTGTTAGGCTGGAGGAAGATTAATAGGAGAGTTCCTCAGCAGTTGGCACTGGAGCCAATATTAAATGATCCTGACTTAAAAAGGTGGAGTTTTACTAATTTGGAAATGACATGATGTGGCAATCAGAAAAAGTCAGATCATGCATAAACAAATACAGGCCACAATAACAGAAACAGACTCGAACACAGGTTTTTCTTTACCCTTACTAAGTATAAAGCTTAATATCAATGGAAAGGATTAATTACAGTATCTACTTCCATTAGCTGTGGAATTCAATGATTGTTTAATTTTTTAATTGATTATGCTTAATGTAAATCTGGATTTCAATTATTTTTTTCAAAAGCTTTTATAACTATTAATTATGAATTTACTTTTACAGAAAACATTGAAACTGCAGTTCTGAAGTATTTGTTTTGAATGATGAATTTCTCAACTGTTACAAGTTCATTCAAATGTTATTATGAACAGTAGAATGAAAAATATTTAGTAGTAATCTTTGTTTTGATTTAGTAGCAATTGTTCCATAGGCATAGATTTACACAAAGTCAAGTATCAGCATTTATGAAGGTTAACTGTTCTTAACAAAAATCTTTTTCAATATTTCTCTTTTTATATTTTTTTAAAACTGCCAGTTTTTTTTTTTTTTTTCATTTATAAAAAATTAATGAACTTCATTCAGAAATCCCCTTGCCACTTAGGGTTGCCAACTACTGCTTTGTAAAATTAGCATAGCTTAAAATGGCTGGTTTTGCAGGCTACTCTCGAGAAGACCCTTAAATCTGAAATAAAAGAAGAGAAATTAAAAACTTTTCCTTCTGTAGTATTTTTTTTTCAATCAGTGCTGACCAAGCTGTTGATGCCCCATCCCTGGAGGTGTTCAAGGCCAAGCTGGATGAGGCTTTGAGCAACCTGGTCTGGTGGATGATGTCCCTGCCCATGGCAGGGGGGTTGGAACTAGAGGATCTCTAAAGGACCCTACCAACTGTAACCGTTCTATGACCCTATGATTCTGTTCTATGATCTTGCACATATTGTTACCTGTGTTGGAATAAAAAATACTCAGATGGCTCTATATAATCACACTCCCTTTATCATATTTATTTTTCTTGAAAAAAAATTTGATTTTATATTATATCAGTTAGTATTAGAAAATTCAATTAATATAATTATTGCTTTCATTTTTAGAAATGTGAATATTAATGTCTTATTTGTGAAAAGGCATGCAGTTTCTTGCTTCTTTATCACAATTAGTTGTCTACTGTCAAGAACAAACTCAGTGTTTGTCTTTAATTTCTGATTTTAATGGAAATTTGAATTAAAGTGTATTCAGTAAGGCAACAATGTGTGTGTGATGAAAAGAGGCAATAAAGGACAGTGTTCTTAACACAATCTGGAATATGGGAAAATATGGGTTCCTAATTGTTTGTGGAATTTGGTTTATCTCTTTTGCCATATATTTTAATTTAAGCTCAGTTCTGTAAGTACCATCATTTAGCTTAAATGTATATGGTGTTTACCCCATAATGATTTATATTAACACTTCTTTCTCCATGCTTTGGCTTGTGTGTTAAATCTCTTTGGATTGTGAGTTATGTCTTTCTGCAGTTTGAATTTCTATTGGGGCTTTTGGTGTGGATGGTATTATAATTTGGAAAACAGTTACTCTGTTAACATAAAAGTAAAGGAAGTGATGACAATGTTGACTGGAAAACAGATAAACCTTGATTTTCCTCCCCTGACATGTATTTAAGGTGGGCATGCACACACTGAGGTAGTATTAGACCAAACTCAGAAAAGTTACAAGAAAGGAAAACTACAAGTCAACAGCTAAAAATGTGCTCTTAGGTACCACAGCCATCCTTCAAACTGTATTGCAACAGCACAGCAATATGCACAGTCCAAGCTGAACTCACGCTATAAACATTGGAGCCTGAAGACAAACTGTCACAGAATCAGAGTGGCTGAGGTTGGAAAGGACTGCTGGAGATCTTATGGCCTAACCGCCCTGCTCAAGCAGGGTCACCCAGACCAACTTGCCCAGCACAGTGTCCAAACATCTTGGGAGTATCTCCATGACGGAGACTTCGCAACTTCTTCAGGCAACCTGTGCCAATGTACAGTCACCCTCATAGTAAAAAAATGTTTCCTGATGTTCAGAGGGAACCTCCTGTGTTTCAGTTTGTGCCCATTGCCTCAGGTCCTGTCACTGGGCACCACTGAAAAGAGCCTGCCTCTGTCCTCTTTGCACCCTCCCTACAGATATTTGTACACATTGATGAGATCGGTGTTCAATGGTGTTGAACAGTGGGAAGGATCACCTCCCTTAACCTGCTGGCAACACTTCTGAAGCAGCCCAGGAGACTGTTGGTGGTCTTTGCCACAGGAGCACATTGCTGACTCATGTTCAACTTGGTGTCCACCAGGACCCCCAAGTCCTTTCTTCCAAAGCTGCCTTACAGTCAGTCAGCCCCCAGCATGTACTGGTGACAGGGGTTATTCCTCCCCAGGTGCAGGACTTGGCACTTCCCTTTGCTGGACTTTGTGAGTTTCCTGTCAGCCTGTTTCTCCAGCCTATTGAGGTCCTTCTGGATGGCAGCAAAACCTTTTGGTGTATCAGCCACTCCTCCCAGTTTTACATCACGGGCAAACTTGCTCAGGGTACACACTGCCCCATTATCCAAATCATTAATGAAGATGTTAAGCAGGATTGGATACAGTGTTGATCCCTGGGGTACACAACTAGTTATCAGCCTCCAACTAGATTTTGTGCCATTGATCCCTTTCCTTTGTGCCTGGCTGTTCAGCCAGTTTTCAATCCTCCTCAATTGTCATTGATTATACAGTCCTCTGACAGTGTGGTTCTCCTGTTATCATAATGAAGTCCTTCTGCTTAAGTGTAAAATGTTCTCACCAAAAATAATTACATTTTACTATTCCTTTTCTTAGATTTTTTTTTCCACTGTAACTTTCATACATGTTTTGGAGCAGGGTATTACTGTGAATTCATGGGTTCATATAGTCATATCTAGGCAGCATGTTTAATTACACCGTGTTATTAGAGATGCATCCACCTACTTGGGCAGCAAATAACATGTACTTGAACATTAAATGTAATTAATTTAAAATGTATATAAAACTATTTTGGAAATGGTGACTATAGATATTGCACCTTCAAAGAGGAAAATATCTAGGTCAGTCTTCAGTCTTTAAACTCTAAAACTAATAACTGTTCATAACAATTGTGGCTCCACCTCTCCAGTCCATTGCACTCCTGTCTCTCCAAGAAGAAAAAAAAAAAAAAAAAACAAAAACAACAAACCACAAGTATCCAATTTCCAGTTCATTAGTAATAGAAAATACTGAGAAGTGTCATCAAGAATTGTACAGTAACACAGTTGCACAGTTGTCTATGTAATATTCTATCTGACATGAAGAGGGGAAAAATGCATGTCTGTGTTTATAGCACAGTTCTCTCCTAGAAATATCCAGATAAAATTAAATTGTTATCTTAAAAAGACATTTATTACAGTGGTCACAGAGAACAGTGTATTGCTGTATCGTTAGCAATAAAAAAATAGAATAAAATGAAAAGTAGAAAATAAATAAGATAGTAAAGCTACTATTAAAAATCTTTGAAAGTGTTCAATCGGAAAAATCATTAATTCAGTACTTCATACTCCCAAATTTTCATAAAAAGTACATCTGCTTCAGCAAAAGAAGGGAATTTAATTCTTGTCATGCCATTTTTCTATTATTTTTAGCACTGCTTTTTATACTTTTTTGATAATACATCTGAAAGCAGCTAAAATGTAGGTTTCACTTTGCATATGTTGTTAATGGGAAACCAAGCTATAGTGAACACTGAGGTGGTATCCAAGCTAAGAAGATATCATCATCAGTGGCAGCTTGCAGAGTAGCCTGCAAGGATAAGGCTGTAACATTCCCAGTACAGCCTGCCTTCAGTGGACTGCTGCACAGCAGAGAGTCATGGGGAACAGAAGGGACAGAATACTGAGAGGTGGGAAAAAGGATGCATGTCCAAACAGCGTACTTGACAGTTCACCAGCAATGCTCTTTGATCTAGAGTCTGGAAGATCCCCTGGACTTTGACAGACTGCCCTAAATGACATAATTTGACAGAATAGCAGAGATGTGCAGGTACTTGTCAAGAAATCTGTTGGACCCTTAACTGACTCCTCTGCCTCACCCACCAACCCTCTGTAACTTCTGTGTTGCCATTTTTAATGCAGTCTGTACATATTTTTTTCTAACTAGCTCAGCTGACTTGGACAAGATTTATAAAATACATTGACAGAGTAGAGTAAAGCATGTCATGATCTTCGTGTAGTTCTTGTATATTTGGGGAAATCAGTTACAATAATGTTATTATTGGGTATACAGTGTCCCAGCGTATTTAGAAACAAGGAATGTTCTGCCATTTATCTTAGTGTTTTGTAATAATTAATAGTCTTTAATGCTACTTTGTAAAAGCCTAAATGTATTCAAGCTTTTTAAAGAAAACTCTCTAAAGATCTCTTCCTTTTCTTTTATAAGCATCTGCAAATTATTCTCTTGTTTTAACCCAGAATCTCTTCTGAATAGGTCAGCTGCAGTGCCAAATATGAATGATGATAAATTTGACAATTGTCTGACACCTTTGAGGGAAAAATGAGCCATTTTCATTTAGGAAAATGTTCCTCTAGAGTGTGAAGAACTACATTGGGTTCTTTCTGTCTTTTCTTTCCGTTTTCTCGTGATACATTGGTGAGAGTACTTTTCATGACTTTTCCCTCTTTGGAACACGGGAAACAGTGACCAGTTGTCCAGAAAAGTCTCATGCTAATGTTTCTTTGAACTTACTTATGCATCTGACTGTACATCTGTCTTGTTTTGTTAGACTGTACTATTACATAACCATCTGACCTGGAAAGCAGCAACCAGCATAAACAAGTTGACTTACTCTCAGCTGCCTAACCATGACCCTTTTAACACAATGTAGTAAACAAAACTTGTAGTAATTACAGAGCAATCAGGAAAAGCAAAACAAAACACTCCCCCTA
>NW_010128384.1:100365-112377 GCF_000699245.1 Pterocles gutturalis | reverse complement strand
TCATTCATCCCAACAACTGAATAGTTGTACTAATCTATCTTTCTTATTTTACTCTGTGTCTGATCTTCTTTACAATATAGACACATTGGTTGTTGTCTGTGTGTGATATAGGCTGTTTGCCAGGATCGAGCTTTCTGTTCAGATATTCTGATCTCACAGTATCACAGTTCAAGACCTTGAAGCCATATTTTACTGTTCTTCTTAAACTATGTTGTCTTAAAGAAGACTAATTTCTAAAAGGGACTAACTGATCATCGTTAGTTAAGTCAGCTCCAGGAAATAGATGAAATATCAATTTGAAATCAACGAGTCAATGAATTATTACTTAATAATTACTTAGTTACTCATGAACTGTATGTGCTATTATTAACAAAGTGTCATGATACAAAACTATTCCATGATTGTTATATTCTCTTTCATTTAAACTAGTTGTCTCACAGATACTTATGGGAGAAAATATAGGTAGTATACACACATTAAAAAATGCAAGTTAATGTCTGTTAATAGCTGTAAAGGCTATCTTCTTACAAGTTACTTCTTTTTATCAAGTTATATATATATACACATACATGCATACATAGAAGTATTGAGAGATACTCACTGATATATACTATACACTCTGTCTGCATTTGTGGCTAGAGATATGTAGCCATGGTGGAATTGTTCTCTGCTCAAAGGAAGCAGATAACAGGGGCTTCATGTCTTTTCCCTAAGGGAAAAGAAACCAACATTATTTGGAGTTTTATATGTGCTTCTGTCCTGTAATAGTGCCCGTCCAATAGCATAAAAGTAAATTTATTTTCAGGAATTTTGGCAAGAAACTGCTATCCACTTCCTGTAGTTCAACTTTTCCTGAATAATTATTTTAATCAGGCAGGCAAGACAAATAAAAAAACTCTTTGTCTACTTATTCTGCTCAGTATCCAATAAACCACAGCTTTACTTAGCAAGCCTAATGACAAGATGGCATTTATCTACGTTGGGGGAAAAAAAAAAAAGAAACTCAAAGGCCAGCAGGGAACAACTTTATATGGTGATTCTTGTTGAACTAGTACTGTGTACGCTGGAAGTGTGTCACTTGCTAGAATGCCTGTTGCAAATACCTCAATACATGTCTCTATGTATTGCCTCCTGAACAATTCTTTCACTGCCTGAAGGTTGATTTCTGAAATGGTTCTGTCTCTTTTCTGAGCTACTTTGCTGGGAATGGAAAATGTTTCCATTTCTGCTTGTTTACTATATAGGTTCCTGCAGAGTTTCTTAGATTAAGTGTGATCGTTGTATTTAATTTCAGGAAGGCTTTAATTCTTGTGAGATGGTCTCACTTTTCAGTCACTCCCAGTTACAGCTATTTAATCATTCATCTCCGTGAAAACAGTCCATCAGGTCTTTAACAACAGAACAATGACACAAAAAAATGGAAATCCATATTATGAAAGAGGTCCTAAATCAACCCTTACTGATTAATTCCCCCTTTATTCACAATGCCTAACTCATCCTGACCGAATCAATCAAAAAGCTATTACCTTCATACTTGCAAGTGTTACTTTCAAAATCAATAAAAACTAAGTTCATTTTTAAGATGCAATATATTACCAAAATAAAAATTTCCATTTACTCGGGCTACAGATTTATCAAAAATTGTTGTAGTTGGTAAAATCCCGTTTGTTGGCCCTGTACATTTTTTAGTGTTTTCCAATTTTCAACTTCATCCATTTTTTTTTCAGTTTCATTTACTTCAATAGCTGGATTACTATTAGTTTTGTGAATGTGCTTTTTTCTGCTTCTGTACATGAAAGAGTTTTCTATATGATTTTACAGGAATTCCTTCTATCTCGTATACCGTGTTTCCATTCTGTTTTTTACAAGGCCACAGAAAAGGGTCCAAATTTCAGAACTGATGGGTAAAGACAAGACACGCCTGGCAAAGCAGAGCAAAAGTATCTTTGCCAACAGGCTGAAAAACATGTTGAAGAGAGCTTTAAACTGTGCTCAGTGGTGGAGGGAAATTGCAACCTAGTTAGTTTTGTAAGGAGTGGACAGGGGTGGACAGCAAAGAGTGCAAGGTGACAAGTGCAGGAGATGCTCCAGGAACAATAAAACAGGGCAAAAGAAAGCCCTCCTGAAATATACATGAATGCATACAGCCTTGGAAACAAGCAGGAAGAACTTGCCCCACATGCAGATGCTGAATTGTGACATTATTGATACTGCAGTAACTGAGATGTGGTGGGATAGCTTGCATAACTTGAGTTTTTCAGTGTATTGATTCAGTCTCTTCAAGAAGGGCAGGTAGGGAATAAATGGAGGAGAGGTTGCCTTTCATGTTAACGACTAGGTGGAAGGTGTATAGCCCTTGTATACAGCAGACAACAGGCTGGTTGAGAGCTTGTGGTAGCCTGGAATTAGAGGAGAGGTCAGTGAGCATGACATTGTGGTGGGAAATCATTCCAGATCACCTGATCAGAGTCAGGAAGCCAACAAATTCTTCTTTATGTAACTGGAGTAAGTCTCAGTATCACAGACCCTGGCTCTTATAGGAGAGTTTAAACTCCCTTCCAGCTGCTGGAAGAGCAACACAGCAAAATGTAAGCAAGAATTCCAGAAGGAGTTAGAGATAGCTTCTTGGTATGGGTACCAAATGGACCAGCTAGGGGATGACTCACAGCTGATACTGATATTCAGTAACTAGAACTTCCTAGGGATATGGCAAGTCACTGGTAGCTTTAACTGCAGTCAACATGAAATCGTGGAGTTCAGGATCCTGAAGAGAGTAAGAAAGGGCAATAGCAAACCTTAGACTTTAGTTGAACAGACTTCGGTTTATTCAGGAAACTGTTAGGTGGGATCCCATGGGAGGCAGCTCTCAAGGGCAAAGGAGATCAGGAAAGATGTCAGGTTTTTAAAGACAGGATCTTTCTAGCACAAAACCAGTTCATTATGATACTCAGGAAAACAACTAGATGCACCAGGAGACTGGCTTGGCTGAACTGGGAACTCATGAGAGCTCCAGTGCAGAAAGGCAGGATATCAGGGATGGAAACAGGGACAGCTACAAAGGAGAAATTTACCCATATATGTCCTTGGAACCCTATAGGCTGCAACCAAGAGTGTTGAAAAAGTTGGCTGATGTCCTTGCAAGGCTTCTCTCTATCATCTTTGGAACATCGTAGAGGTTTGGGCAGGCACCTGGTGACTGGAAAAAAGAAAAGCAGAAAAGTCAACCCAAGGAACTACAGGCTTATCAACTTTACTTTGTTCCCTAGGAAAATCATGAATTTGTCTTACCAGGAGTAAATCATGCCTGACCAACCTGATTTCCTTCTGTGATAAAATGACTGCATTTTCAGCCAAAGGGGGAGAAGTGGATGCCATTTACCTCATCTGTAGCAAGATATTCAACACTGACTCTCATAATACTTTATAGCATTGCTCAGGTGAGACAGTGCACTGAAGGTGTCTGTGTCCTAAATTCATGCATACATGTGGTGTAGCATATTACATGACCTGAAATGCATGGCCTGTTCTGATTTTGTGAGAAAGTAAGATGCTATATTCAGTAAAAAAATTGTATGCCTCATTTAAGCTTCATATTCTGCAACCTTATTATTGCTTTAGCAAGAATATATTTTACTTGTTTATTATGCTTCTTTAAAAGGAAAAAAGCTAAAAGTTAAAAATAAAACCCAGGATATTTTGTCTTACCTCACTGCTGGATTTACTTGCAGTGTTTAGAGAGAATTCCTTTTTACAGTAATAGGGAAAGCAGGTTATTTAGTCCCATATAAGAGCAAATGTGGACAAGCATCCTAGAGGAGAATGGGAGAATGGGAAGAGAAGCTTCTCATTCCTAGCCTTGTGTCTCCTTTCTGTTGGGCTTAGACAAGGTGTTATAGTCTAGTTTCTCCTATTCCACCAAATACATATACGTAGTTACGGTCCTCATAGGTCTGATATTGCACTTAAAGTTAGAATACTCTAGACTACACTAGCCTCATTATATGTTACTATTTAAGAAAGCTGTTTTCTGCATTGTATTGTGTTAATAGTTTATTTTTAGGGTAAAGATAATCTCTTAGCTGTTTCGGGGAGTGCATATACATTTTCTCTTTGCCTACTGTGAACACTTAAAATCTTCAGTCATATTGCTTACAAATGGCCACAAAATGTCAGTTTCAAATCAAATGAAATTCTGCTCCCTGGGATGTAAATGGATCATTTCTGCTGTGCTCATAGGCCTTTCTAGTTTGAAGAACGAGAAATACAGCCAAGCATCCAAAATTGGTTTGCCTGCAGTGTTCTGTGAAAAGAAAGCACAATTAATATATCTCGCGCATTTTGAAAAAAAGTATCTTGGTGGCTGTGCTGGGCAATTTCAGTGCATATTTTAAAACTAAAAGCCTAAAATAGTGGAAATTATAGGGTTCTTAATTTGATTTGATTAAAGGCTGTAACTTCTCAAGTGAGAAACTGCAGATATTTTTGAGAAAGAGGACACAAATTTTATCTATCTTGTTACCTCTCAAACAAAATTTAAAAATGTATAGGATTCTTTAAGAGTGTGCTAACCTTGTTGGGTCTCAAGCAGGGAGGAAGAGCATAGAATTCGCTAATGGTTTCTGCATCCTGTACATTCATGCAGCCAATGAGATTTTCTCAAAAACTCACATCAAAAAGCCTGGAAAAATGAAATTAATTATCTTTTGACCAGTTATACAAGAAAATGTTTAGAAGCCATTTAATTTAATGACATTACTAATTCTTTTGTATCTGATTGTTAATAGCTTCTCTCAACTGGAATTCTGAGATGTATGGCATTACTAAAGGTTCAGAAATAACTGTGCAATTGTATGGACTTTGTGGTTTCTTATTTTTCTTTTTCTGCACAAAAACGAGCAAAAAGGACACAATGAAAGCATAGTTATTACTGTTGCCTTTTCTCCTTAGACAAGAACTGGGTTGTGTTTCTCCTATCTCTGCCGTGGTGGAATCTTAGGGCTCTTAAAAGAAAAAGTCTGCCATCAGTACTCAGGACCCACTGTCCTTGGACAGTCCTCTGGGTTTGTCTGAAACAACTGAGAGAGTATGACAAAGGGGTTCTTAATAGGTAAGGTTTACCACCTTTTACACAGAAGTTTTTGGAGGGGGTTGGAGAGAAGAAACAGAGTATAGTTTCCTTGCGGATGCACATATTCTCAAACCAAATTATCTCAGGTTGTATCTACAAGCTAGGACTGGTTTTAAGGCTAGAGAACAATTCTGTAGTTTCAAACTTAAGCTCATCACAATTCTTTTCTTCTGTGTTCTTTAACAGTACTATGTATTGTTTATACATATATGTATATGTACATATATAAAAGTATCCATGTAGCTACGGATATTTCTATACATATACATATATATATACTTGCATATCTAACTGCCTCATCAAAGCCCCTTTTTGGTATTTTAAATAGCAATTATTTATGTCTCTATCATGTTAAAGCCGTAAACCACAGAAATTATGGCATTATCACCATCATTAATATCCTTTAGATCTGCTTCTACACCCAGCCTTTATCCAGAAGTGTAAACTTATGAAGCTGAAATGTGAAGGCCTTACTTAATTCTCAGTCAATAAAACTTTCATTAAAATCAGTAGGAGTCTGTCCAGTACAAACTGGTAAGAACCTAAGAATTTTTTGACCTGTGCTAGGAGTATTTGCATGATCAGAGCTTTGTGCAAATAGATGCAAAGTTAATTCCTTATTTATTAGCTAGTGAAATGAAGGTATGCATGAAAAGGTACTTGTTTGCTTTTTCCTCTTAAGATTCTCAATTTCACTTTGGTTTTGTGTTCTCATTTGTAAATGTAACTAAAAAGAAAATGTTTTTATTTTTCAGAGTCAATATGTTATGCTCAAATATAGATGAATCCCAGGAGCAATAACAGCATTATACATGAGCTGCTGTCTTATGTATCCAAATGACTTTATATTTATGGGATATAGAAACCATGTAGGGGAGAAAAAAAGTTGTTACATAGGGACAGGCAGACATGATATTGATGACACAGCTCATTGTGATGTTAAAGGAGGAAGTGACAGAAATATAAACCAGATGTTCCTTTGCTCTACAAGGCCACAAATGAATCCCATGTTGCAGCAATTAATTTGTCACCTAGCTGCACTCCTGAATACAATTGATGAGCAAGACCATGCCTTTTAGGTTTTTGAAACACTTTAGGATACTGCTGTTGAGGTAAACAAAACTATCTATTCCTTCTACTCAGTGAAAAGCATGTCTGATTTCCAGACTGCAGGCAGCTCAGAAGACAGATCTTTTACTTAGTTTTTCTCAGGCATCTGTATATTTTTTTACTGAAGAGCTCCTGTTCTGCAGTGGTATGGTAGATTTGTAAATTACCAGTACTATTGTTGCTTTCGCAGTTTTTCACATTAGAATTAAAAAAAAAAAAAAAAAGAAGTAAAGAAGAGAAGGACAAATTTTTACTTTTTTTCACCTCGTGAAAAAAAATTATGAATATTTTGTGGCATGATGATGCTAAGCATGGAGTAATGCTTTATCAGAGGGTACTCAGGGAGTAATCTTATGCAAAGGGCTTTAAGAGGAGATGCAATAGCAGAATATTCATGGGATACTGGAAAGGAGGGGTTGTGGGTAATGCATGTCCCAGAAAAAGGTACTTGAAGTAATAAAAGTATTTTAAATATTTAAAAGTCCTGTTCAATTCCCTCAGGAAGAAGAGGGAGGAAAGAAAGGATAAGGAAAAATATTGCTACCTTAAACTATGAGAAAGCCAAGCAGGAAATACTTTACCTCTTGCTTTCCAAAAATGAAAATATTTGAAGGGTTTTTCTTTGGTTTTTAAATCATTTAGCTCAGAAAGATTTGTGGAGCATGACCACCTCTGTATGCTCCAGTTTACTGAAGTTTCCTGCAACAGCTACAGTCAGATGGTAGAATTTATAACCTTTCTATGGAACTTCAGCATTTGAGTGAAATGTTGTTATTTTTAAAATATATTGCTAGAGCTGATGCATGAAGCGGTACCCTTCCACGTTGTTTTAGGTATATATAAACAATACAAGCCCTCACACAGTTGGTTAATACAGATGTTTCAAGCATTTACTAGGTTTTAAAGAGAATGTATCTCCAAAAGAGTCACTGCAAAATTTCTCCATGAGAAATTTTTCTTCCATGAGAATTTTTTTCTCTGAGAAATATTTTTTCAGTAGCCCCTCAATTTTCTGTAACTAATTTCTAAAGCAGACTTTGTCCATTACAGATCTCCAAAAGGACAATGATTTAAATCCCCAAATTGAATTCCTTAATCAAAGTGATACTTTAAAAAAGAAATAATCAGAAACTACCTGAAAAGTTATGTTTTCCATGTTCCCCAAGATATTATGTGGTGCCAATAGAGAAAATAATTGGTTTGATTTTTTTCCATACAACCAGACCAAAAGCATTTTGGGACACAGAGCTTTCATGAAGCAATTAAAAGGAGATCACTACTCAAAATAAAGTTTGGCCAGAATTTTAGAGGAATATATGTAGTATGTTTGCACAAGAAATCTCTTTTCACTGATGAAGCAGTTGGCTTACTTTAAGGTAGACCCTTTTAAAAAAAGGTGTATTAAAGTAGTGTGTGTGTGTGTGTGTCTGAACCAGTTTATGAATCATCTAACAGCTTTCAACTAACAAAAAAACCTGAGTCCCTTTTATCCTAGGCAGTGGAGTTCCTTCCTGCATGCTAAACCTAAGTTTTCTAGTTTTAAATAAACACATCCGACATCCTTGCCTATTATATATTAAATATAATGCTATTATATTGACTTATAGATATAATTATAATATAGATATAATAGCATTATATTGAATATACAAAATCACAGCTATCTGCTTTTATTGGAAGAGGGTGGGGGAGGGCAACTATGAGTAAACAGTGTCTCTCTTACTCTGAAAGAATCATTTGTAGGGTAAGTGAAATAAATTCTTATGACCAAAGCTTTGAAACGGAGCAAACTCCTGCAGAACCTGAATTTCAAGCTCATCAGGAATGGATTTATTAGTGCCGCCACCCTCTGCCTCGTCATTACCACACATCAGTGTGGTTCTTCTGCTACATGGGATTTGGTCATGGCTGCTGCTGCTGCAGGTGTTCAGAACTTAAAGTTTTAGATTTGCAAGTGTCTGTCTCTACTGGTATTGCTCCAGTGAGGATGGCAGTTTTTCTTCCCTATCCACAAGATATTTTACAGAAATTTACTCCTCTGGAAGGAAAATAGATATGCTTCTCCATTTACTCTGGAGTTCATTGAGTGGCACTGAGCAGAACACTCCCTACAGGTTTGCCTGTGTGTTAGAGGCGTTTGGGTTCACATCTGCATTGATACTCAAGGCAGCAGAAGCATAGGAAGAACTTCACTCACATTTTGAAGATTCTTTTAAAATTATTTTTAAATAGAATGTGTCAAATTTAGTGGAGATATTCGTGGTAATTTAGGAAAGCTACTTTTTTAACTAAAAAAAAAAAAAAAAAGATCCTTCCAGTCTTCCTAGAAGACTTCTTATCAGATATTAAATTTCATTGCAATTTAGTCATATCAAACACTGACTGGCTTTTTGGTCGATTCTGAGAGGCATAAGTTAACATTAAATAGAGACTTCACTAAAATTATTGCTATCCTTTTCTTTTCTCCGTGGCTACTTTTGAGAAAAAAGAAAGTGACTTCCCAGATGAATTGAAACTTGGGTTCTAAGCATTCTAATAATGAATTGATGGCATTCAAGTCTAGTCTGAAAATATAGAAAAGCTGACTGTATTTACTAACTAGCATTTACTAAAGAAATCTACAGGTCTAACTTCTTCTTGATCAGAAATGACTTTGAGTTGCATACCTCCAAGAATGACTGCCAACTGTGTTTATCTGAAGAAATCCAGAGGACTGAGGAGGGAGAAGGAAGGATAGAGGGGTAGGGATTTTGGTAAGAGGTTTATGGTTGAGGACTTAATTTTCTTGGCTAAGCCAAGTCCTATATTTATAGTTAATGTCAGGAGTGCTTCTGGATGTGTTAGAAGATAACAGTGCTCTTTGGTAAACTGAAATGTGAACAATGTATACACATTTTTTTTTCTCAGTGTATCTGTTTTTTTTTTTTGTTTTGTTTTGAGAGTCTACTGACTTAACAGAAATATTTCTGTAGGTTTGAAAACTTTGTAATAATTCCCACCCAAGAAAGAGTACTTTTTCTTATTTATTTTGCACAAGGTCTGCCTGCTAGATTTTCTTATACATCTAGTTCTTTTGTCTTTCTCAGTTTCTTGTTTATTGTGACTGTTTTATACCTCCCACAGCATTTTTTTAGTGAGCATTTTGCAATGTGTAGAGGAAATATAGCAAGTGATATGATGACATTATGCAGTGATAAACATGTATGTCACCTGTGTAAGAAGAACTGGGCAAAAATCAGAGCTGCTTTAGAGAACAATGTTGTTTTCCTATTAGTGTCTCTGCCTATTGCTGTGGAAATGTTTTAATCTAACAAAAAAAAAAAAATTAGAGATAGACTGCATTAAATTGGTTTTCATTCTGGGGTTCTTTTGAAAAATAGTGCTGAAGCAGATCCTCCTAAGAGGAATTAAACAATCACTGAGGTTTGATTTATTAAGTAGAGGAAATGCTGTCATGCATGTTTGCCTTCCCATCCCAATGCTGTGCTGGTTAACTTTTTTTTTTTAAATACTGGATACTGGTGTTTTTTAGTGATGCTGCCTGACCAGACACTGCTCATTCATTTGCAATTCTTTTGTGTCCTTTAGGAAATATTATTCTAATTATAATAATACACTAGTTTCTGTTGTCAAGTTGTATCATATTTACTATCTATAAACCAGATTTGAATTTATGTTAAGAGACGGCAAAATTTCAGTCACTCTTTATTTTTTTAAAAACATGAGTTTTGTCCATAAAATGGTTTTGGTCAGCCCCGCGAAGTCTGAGTCTCTTGGCTCTTGCTGTAAGCCTGTGCAGAATAATTATGGAATCTGCAACAGCTAGATGTATTGTTAGATAGTCATACATTTTTACCAATGAATTAGCAGAAGCAAAACCACACATTTGGTTTGTGCATAGGGGATTTTAGCCAAAGTAAATGAATCAGAGTTTTAATTCACTTGGGTTCCAATTCATTTAGGCTTGTCATATTGACAAAAGAAAACCATCAGCCATAAAGGAGCAGTCAGGCATGATATTAAACAGCTGAACTTGTCAAAATAATCAACATGTAGTTATGAAGTTGCATTCAGTACATCAATGCTTTACAGTTATTGTTATTGTGTTTGATTTTTACGTGCTTTAGACAAATTGATGTAGGGTGTTGTGTTTTTTTCTTTTTTTTTTCTTTCTTTACTTGTACAATCATCATGGAAGACAACCTTTACTTAGCTTTTGTCCACTGAGCTAGGGTATTGTTAACTGTTTTAAATTTGTTCTGTTTTGTTGTTCCCCTATTTTCTCAAAAGCACGCTAATGGAAAGATGCCCTTTTGTTATTTATTTATAACTGGCCAGTAGATCAGGTATTTATAGCCAGTTGTTCTGAGCTTTGCATTTGCTTGTCATAAAGCCATATTAGTCTGCTGAATTTTCCAAGCAACTGAAAATACATGTCTTAAATGTACAACTCAAAATGAACACTTTATTCTATGCAGCTGTATGAAAAATAATTCAGTTCTAGGTCATTTATTACTATTCTTTTTTGTCTCTGTGCCCCGTTAAAACCTTAACGTTAGCGTTTTCTTTTTATTACCATACTGAGAATTTCATAAGCAGACAACTATTAATAGTAAGTTACTTCATGAATGGTAAACGACTTCTCTACAGTTCCAGACCATGTATATTCCTGTCAATACTGTTTACAGCATGTTGTGCTCTGCTTCATCAGAAGAAACGAGGACAGCTTATGTAATATTAATAGGCAACTCATTTATAGATAGGAAGTTGGTGGTCTTTGAATATTAATTGGAATAATTCTAAAGCAATGGTAATAAAACAGACACAGAAAGAAGACTCCCTTCTCTGAGTGTTGAATAGCACATTATTTTTGGGCTATGAATTATTTACCTGGAATTACTGCTTAGAGACAGGAATCTTTTATCTTTCAGTCCTTGTTTTAAACCCAATCAAGAAAATGACATCTAACTTCACATTTCCCCTAGAGCTTGACAGTCATGAAAGCACAGCCATTTTTAGGCAGATGTTTGCAGTTGATAAGATGCATTAAAGCATGGACCATTAGCTGAACTGTTGTGTAAGTCGTCAGAGATTCAGGTTGTTTAACAAATTGATATCTATGCAGAAAACAAAAGACAGAGAAGGTCTATGGAATGCTGCAGTAGTTCTTATTGACAGTCTTTGAGATCAGCAAGAAGTGCTACATTGGGCAGAGTATGAACAGAATGACAGTGGGGCATGTTTCAAAACAAGCTTGAAACTGAATTAAATAGATAATTTATTAAAGTAATATATCCCCTTGCTACAACTTCCAGATATGCTGAAGTAGATTTTTTCTGCCTAGTCTCATCTATTTAAATGAATTAAACTTAAGCTTTGTAGAGAAACCCATCTTATATATGTGTGCTGCATGCAGTTTACAACTAGGCAGGAAGAACTGTATGACCACACAAAAAAAGTCTGTTCTAAAGATAAATATTACAAATAGAAAGCTGAATAGTAACTAAATAACTGAATGGAGGAGGGAAAATAAAGGGAACAGGAGGTCTGGAAGAGTATAAAAGATGCATAGAAGTGAAAAAGACTCAGTGAAAGGTAGATAAAAATGGTGGCAAGACTCAACAGAAGATCTAAAGAAAAAAAGGGAAGTGTGAGGTAAATGTTATTAAATATTTAATAAAGCGAGACACACAAGAAGAAAAAACACTGGTAAAAAAAAAAAAAAAAAAAAAAAAAAAAAAAAGGAAAAAAAAATATGCCCCAGGAAGAAGAGA
>NW_010128384.1:76245-100344 GCF_000699245.1 Pterocles gutturalis | reverse complement strand
GGGAGAAGGGAAGGAAGGAAGAGATGAGGTTGAAAAGAGAAACTGCACAAGAGAGGTATGGAAAAAAAGAAAGGAATAATTAATGTTAGTATATGTGCACATACCTATGGAGATGAGCCTGCTGAAATGCAGACTGTGCATATATACATGTACATGTCACTTCATGACATCAACTACGACTATATATACTTTAAGTTTTTCATGTCCTCATGCAATTGTCTGATAGAGCTTAAAGATAAATTTGTTCTGCCAGATGTTTTGGCAGGTCAAGTTAATTTCTTATCCTGGCATTTTTATGTTAACAAACTTCAAGTATAGTTCCAAGTTGAGATGTGCATGTAAATAAATATTTTCAATAAGAACCTACCTTTGTAGAGAATGGGACTGGTTAGGAGCTTTAAAAAAACCCGAAACAACAAAAAAACCCTCAAAACCCCCAAGATTTGGACAGGGGATCAAATGAAAATTACTTCTTTGCAATTGTAGATTAGTGAGGTTATCATGGTATTTGTGCTTAGCTCAGCAATATCAACCCAAAATTTCCTGTTTATTTTCTAGGCTTTGGATTGGAGACTGTCTGGTAAATAATATATGTTAGCTCTTGACTTATTCTTGTCTTATCTTTTAATACTGCATAGTTTTATTTTACTTGTCTTTTTGCTGCCAGAATCCATTATTGTAGATAAGGGGATAGATGTGTTGCATTGGTTAAACATTCACTAATGCTGACAACATTCATTAAAAACACTTTGAATTTTACTGTTTTTTTGAATAGAATGGGACCACTTATAGTATTGCTATGAAGACTTTGTTTACCATAGTAGAAAAATATTTTTAAAAGGACATACACTTACCAGGTTGCTTTGTTCTAAATTAGTGGAAAAAGAAACTAATACTACAGTGTAAACATTAGGAGAAAAATCCAGGCAGGTATGGGGATGGGAACAAAGGTCAGTTCATGGTTGCAGAACAGCGTTATGTCCTTTTCTTTTTTTCTCCCTATCTTTTCAAATCTGGACTATTCCTACTGATGAAAATATGTAAGTTTCACCTATGTTCTCATCATCTCCACATATTATTTTTCCTACTTGCTATGCTAAAGCTTCTTTAGGCTGCCTCTAGGTGTCTGCCTGCCTCCAAATATTTTCTGAGGGAATTATTTTTCCATTAAAAATGATACTCAGGTTTTATACCCTTCACATTGTTTCAGTCCATAAAAGTTTATCGGTCACACAGTCAAGTTAAAGACATCTGCTGTGTTAGCTGATTTTCTCCTAGCTCACAGATTTCTCTCAAAAAGGTTTAACTGATGTCAAAGGCAAAACTCCTATTAACCTCAATCATAGAACACTCCATTCGAAATAATTGTGTTAATGAGTAATTAAATGGTTGGGGGAAAGTTTCCCATACATTTTTAAAGATTTTTTTAATGTAATTTTCTGGTTGAAAGTAATTTGCTAAATCAAATTTCTCTCAAACAAATGGTCACACCAGACAGCTAATTTCTATAGCAAGCATTTAAGGAAGTGCACAGAGGAACTTTCTGTCTGAAACGTCATTCTTCTGTAAAATTTCAAAAGAAAATGAAATAGGAGAATCAGATGCAGAATTATGTAGTTGTGAATGCAATTCATAAAAACTGCCTTGGAGCAGATAATATGCAAGCGTATGTGTCAACATTAATTTTATTTGTATTAAAATAACCCAAAACAAACAAAAAACCTGAACCTTACAGAAGTCTTAGTATATTTTCTACAGACCTCAAGATCAATGACTGAGCATTTCATTGTGTAACTGACAAGGGCTGTACCCTGGAGGCTATATATCAGGAATTAATTGTCACTTTGCAAGCAAACAAGATAACAGTCAGGCTTGCACAAAAATTACACTGTCTTAAAAAAATAAATGATTCCTTGGAAAGCATAAATGAACTGATAATCAGGCAGCTAGATATTAGTGTGAAGAAATAAGCTCCTTGAAACAACTCTGTACACCCACAGAGAATTTTAATAAGGTATTACAAGCTTCAGTAACAGAAAATCGGCCACCAAAAGAATGGAATCTGCCAGAGTGATCACCTTAGTCCTAAACATGTCTAGAGAAAAGCTGTGGTGATTCCTCACAACTTTTCTTGTCCCCTCCCTTAAATACAGAATTGAAAAGAGAGTAAGTTGCTTAGCTATGCCAGAGCAAGACTATTTTCAGGTTTCCATTCACTGGAGTTTTTATTACTCTGGCATAAAGTCATAAGCATTGCTAAATGTAGATGTGTCAGAAGAAAGGTTGAAATTTGACAGTAGACAAAATAAAACTTGTTTTGTTTAACATTTACAGTGTCATCAGGTAAAGTAGCTTAGAGGTCGATATGATTCCTTGACTACTGGAACTATTATGGGCCAGATTCAGCCTCACTGAGGTTGAAGATAAACCTTTTCCCTGGTTTGATAGAAGCTGTAAGAAGACCTTCTATGCAGCTAGTTGACTGAAACAATAGCAGCCTTTCCCTCAAACCCAGGATGGTGTCACCTCCCAGAATAAAGGCATATGCTGTTAGTCATGGAAGAAAATTTGCTTTGACTTTTTTTTTGTGGAGGCCAATATTTCCCAGAAAAGAAAAGGAGGACAAAAGAAAAGCAGTACTGAAGAAAATGAAAGAAAAGGTAATAAAACGGCAATACTGAGAAAGCTAAGGAAGAATGATATTGCACAAAGTTTTGCCTGAAAGAGATTTCACACTAAATATAGAAAGTGTCTCATTTGAGTTCTGTTGTATCCAGGGAAAGACAGATATGTATATTCTTTGTAACTAAACAGGTTTTCATGGGGACTGTTTGATCCCACAGACACAAAATTTGAGTAACCAAGTAGGTCAAAAAGGGCAGTACCGATAACAACCATAGGATGCAGTTTCCATGGAGACAATGCATGAGCTTGTATGTTGCTGAACAAAAACGAAAGAGAAGGTGGAGGATGGAGAACTCAGGCATGTCCCAGAAGATTTAAAATAGGACTTAAAGTTAGCTGAAGGCCTCACAAAAGGAATTAAAACAAGGTCTGGATATTTTCCAAGAAGGTGTTAATAACTCCGGACAAACTTGTTCTTCACACAATTTAAAAGGTCATTTCCCCCGTTTCTTCTGCTGTATCTTTCTCCAGAAGTTGTCCAAATGAAACCAGAGTTGTCGGAAGCAAGTACATGCCAGCTGCTCCCAGTTCATGGCCTGCTGTATTTATTTAAAGTAAAATCAGTGGCATAGGAAATGAATGTGCCAGGCTGTGAATTTGAATACTTCAGAAACAAGTACATGCTCTTGGATTGTCAGTCTGTTAGGAACGGTAGTCTCTTGCACAGAACAGAGGAAGCCTAGGGGAGAAGTTATTCCAATCAGTTAAATCAAAGCTTGCCTGGAAGCATCCTAGTAGGTAACTTGCAGTCAGAGATGAAATCTTTGTTGAGGCAGCAGTTATCGAATTATAGTCACTTAAGGACACTCTAGCTGCAGCAATGTCAATGAGGAAACCAGGGTATCTGTAGCAGGGATTTACAGATCTGAGAAATCACTGGGAGAAGAAATCTTAGAGGCAAAGGTCAACACAGAAGTTAGTTTCAGGATGAGAAATTGAGTCAGATCAAATACATAGGTAAAATGTACTGTGTACAGCAATTTATTATCCTCATAATCTCAAAAAGAAGAGCTTGACCAACGCCCCTAACTTTTGAGAAAAAGAGCATCAGATGTTTGAATTAAGTTATACTGATAAAGATCAAAACTGATAAAATGAGGGTTTCATGTTCCATGAAACAAGTTTTTAGTGTTGGACCTTACCTTGAGAAAACAGACTCAGCTATCTTGTCCATAAACAGGTTCTTGATATATGACCTGGAGCTAACCATCAGTCTAAATTACCTAACCCACTGATGACTGGTGTCAAAATAGGCAGGGGAAAAAAAAAGAATCCTGAATTGAGAGACCTTAATTTCTCATATAACCTGAGACTAATGGGGACTTATTAGCTATAGACAGCTAACTCAACTTGGATATGCAGCTTAAGATAAGCAAAAAAATATCAAGAGTGCTGTAAACTTTTTGTTTCACACTGAACTAAAGGAAGCAGTGATGAGTAAAGATGGAAACTAACACCCAAGCATGTTACAGATACAGCTGTAAGTCTAATATGGAAGAGGGGAACTCTGAATCATTACATTATGATAAGGAAAAACAATGCATTTAATTTGTGAAATAAAGGATGTAGGGATTAATCCAAACATTAACATAAGCAGTTCAGTAAACTGAAAATTCAGCAGTTCAGTTGATTTTTTAAAGAGAATTCCACAAGAAACAGGATCATTGCAACAACAAGTTCTGCTCAGTTAGAGTTTGATGACAGTTTATTTCATACTGAAACCCCTTCCCCCCAAAAAAAAAACCCAAACAAAAAAAAAAATATGGAGAAGGGAATCCAAAGAGGCAACCTTGGTGCTTGCAGACTAAGTTTCAGAGCTCTTCTTTTGATCAAAAAGGTTAAGGAGCAACAAAGGCAATTTTGCTTTTGAATATGTAAAATGTTGCTTGCACTGAATGGTTATACTGCAAAAAGGAGGGATTAAGGCATTCACAAACTGTATCACTCGTTTGTATTCAACATAAGTAATGACCAAAGAAGTTTTATGTGTCCAAAAATTAAAGAAACACTTGACATGAAAAGAAATCTGAACAGGTGAAAAAGAAATCTGGATAGGTGAAACAGGCATAGACAGAGTAAAAATTGCCAGAGTTTCGGCGAATGTTTTGAATCAAAGAAGTGCTTAGCAAAAAGCAAGCACATTCTAATCAAAGGAGAAGGTAGTATTTTCACAAGTCATTTAGATTGCTTGTAACCAATAGTGGGATTGACCTCCAGATTTTGTTATTATAAATGTGGGTATCTACATGGTAGGTTTCTGCATGTACCCAGGTATACTCAGTGAAACAGCTTTGTCAGCTACAATGGGTAGAATTTGGTTACCTGAAAATATATATCTAGTGATGCTTCAAATGCTACATCTAGTGATGTTACAAATGCACAGTAGCATCTGTGTCTAGCTCAGACACCTTGCAAAGGCAGAATCTAGAGGAGATTCTTTTATTTCTGTAGGGGCAGTTGGAGCCTGGATAATGTATAGCACCTAAGAGAGCAGTAGACACTTAAGTTCAGGCTTTGAGTTGGAGGTGAGTGGAGCTCTATGTCCCTAGAGTTCAATTCATTTTACTGCATATAGATGTCTTGTGCCAACTGAAATGCGTGGCCCCTAGCTACCCCAAGAGAAGTTCATGGGTAAGTCACACATCCCACAGACCTCAGTAGGTGTTTTGGATATCCTACGGCACCCTTGAGTATCCTGAGGCATCTGAAAAACTTGGATGCTCTTTCAGTAACTTCCATTGTAACAGTGCACAGTGAAAAAATTAACAGTAAGTAAATAAATAATCACATAAATTATACTTTGTCTTATTTACTCAGAATCTAAGGTAAACATGGCCTTTATGTTAAACTTCTATGTCCTCCATCATATTCTTAAACATATTCTTAATTCTATTATCTCAATAATGCAGAGCATCACTGCCTAATCCAAATACACACCCAGCAACCTCTTTGAATGAATAAAACAATATATAGGTCATTTTATTGGTATCAGCAGAAACACATAACTTTAAACTAAAAAAAAAAAAAAAAAAAAGGAGTTTCCAAGTTTTTTGTAGGCTCTGCTTCTGCTTTTATATGATCGGATACTGAATTAGAAAAACTGTAGTAAACTCTAATTGTTAATGCAATTTATAAATAAATCTAGCCCTTGCATAAAAAATTACAGTTTTGGACCCAAAGCCAAAACACTTCTATTATTTATTCTAATTCCTTTTTGCAGCTGAAAGAGAGGCACAGAGCTAGGAATTAAAAGACTCAAATATACGCAACCAAAAATAAAATTGACTAGTTAGTTTGTTTTCATTTTCATAAAGAAGTGAATCACAAGCTTCATTAATACTTAGAAAATAAATAAGGCTTATGAAATTAAGTTTTAATAATCTAAAGTGCTTATTACATTGCTTCTTTTTTATGTTAGATTTTGTAAGATCGAATAAAGAGGGTTTTTTTAATAGATGTTTGGAGAACAGATTAACTTAATCCTGTTCTGCTGTTTTTAAATAAATATTCAAAGCACACCTAAGGCTTAAATATTTAAAGTTATAAAAATTACAGTTGAAAGCTGCCTTTTTAAAATATTCCAAATAAAATTTTCCAGTCATATTAATTTATACCCGTCACATAGAATTTTGTTCTTAATTTACCTAAGCTTCCCAGCTGTAAAAGATTAAAGGCTGCCTCAGGTAGTGTATACAATGTAATTCCCAAATATAAATAGCTAAAAACACACTTCTGTGTGTTCCAAATCATACTGCAAATAATTAGAGTAAAACTAGTAGAAATAACAGATTTTCTTAATGGAATAAAAATACATATATTTTTTTAGTGACTTTAAGTCACAGTCTTGTCTATGGTTATGACTACTTAATTGTCTATAGTGAATATTTCGGCATCCCAAATACATTATTAATGTGCTAAAATAATCCTCTAACTAAGTGTGAATAGTATCACTGACCTTGCTTTCTAAGGCTATGTCTAAATAGTGGTAGTGAGACAGTGTCTCAGTTTCATACAGGAGAGTATGTGCTGGGACTGTAACCTGAATATAAGTTTTTCTCCTTGGCTCCCAACCTCTGATTCAATGGCAGTACTTGATAATGAAAGAGCTTCATTGTGTCCCCAGATCTTTTGGTCTAGATGATGGAGAGGGGAGAGAAGTGTGAGGGGAAATCAGGTTATGCCATGGAATTCACCTGCTTTGCAGTTCTAGTACTCAGCCAGTGCAGTGTCAATTCTGCTGCTCACGCATGGACTTCTGAAATGATTTAACATAGACACCGGAATGTGGTTGGCAGATATGACATGGGACCTACAGGTGTCATACCAGAGCAACAGCTGGAGGCCATGCAGGATAGATTTTTCCCTCTCACATGACACTAAATCAATAGCTGTGGTCAAGCAAATTGGGCCCCTTGTCATCACATCCATAGTGTCTAGGGAACCAGCTGATCTAATGTCTGTGTCTGGTTTTACAGTGACACAAATAGCTCTGTAGACTCTATTGATTGTATTTACTGGATTTTCATTGACTATAATGATAGTTTAGATTCCTAGCTTAGAGATAAATGCATGCCTGTGATATTTTTTATCTAGATCTGAATTCTTGCATAAGTGAATTTCCTCATGTGGATGATGGAGTGAAGAAGAATATTGCTCTAGCCAGGGAAGGTATTGGCTTCTCCTGTCAGTCTCTATCTTTTGCTCCATGCTGTAGCACAACAAGGCTTCTCTTTAAAACAGAGTTTGGGAAATTCTCAGTGACACCCAAAATCTTTTAGTTTAAGTTAAGCATCTTGAAAAATTCTTATTTCTGACTGGGGAATGTGAATGGTTCTATGGCAAGGAACTGGGAGGCGCAGGTAAACAGCTCCTTTCATCTCCTTCCTCTCACTTTGCCTAGGAAACAAACATAAAATTGTTGTGTATTAGTTTGCAGCTAAGTTTTTTCTGGTTTGTATTTTTTTTTTAATTGGTTTGGGTTTTTTTTAGTGATATAGTAACCTAGGCAATAATTTGTCCAACCACCACCTCCAAACAGAAACAAAACATTAAATATACCTTAAGAAGCTGCAAAAAGTCTTAGCCATAAAACACATGCCCTTTTGTACTACTGCTACAAGTAATCTGAGAGTGAAAATGAACTGCAGTCTTTTCACTAGCTAAGGTTGTTTTATTCATTGCAAATAGGAAGAAAACTCCTAAATGATACCCTGATCTGTCTTGGTTTCAGTAATAATAAATAAACAACTAATTTAAGCTAGTTTCTCACTTTTATCTTGCCTAAGTATTGCAAAAAAATATAGATATGTACAGGTGACTGCACCTTTGCAAGCAGTACACCTGGAGAATATTTTGTGATCTTAGATTTCAACAAATGGAGGCAGGTTTAATGCCATTCTTGAAAGGATAAACAAAAGTGTGTACCATAGAGACAGGAAACAGACTTTTTAATTTAAATGTGTTATTATGGAGACCAATACTACAATGCAGAGCTGAAGTCAACATTTGAAAGGGGTATGGAAAAGTACAGAAGAAAGTTATGATGCTTAGAAAAGACAGCCCTCAGAACCTTTTGCTTAAACATCTTGAGCCTGTTATTTAAAGCAAGCAAATAATGGGGATGATTTGGAAATTATTTTCCTGGTTTGTAGTCATCTTCAGAAGGAAAATCTGTAAATTCAGCTTTAGTCTGTAATTAGTGAAAAATAATGGTGAGAGAAAGAACCTAGGCATGTTTGAGGGGAAAATAATATTTACTAGTATAGGTGGTTGACCAATGCAATAAAAATTAATTAATCCTATGAGATCAGGAAATCATGAGTAAATGCCTTTTTGCATTCTATCTTTCAGTCACACAAAGTTAATCAATTTATTCCAAGCTCAAGTGGTTGAATCTTAAAAGACTGGTGAAATCAAGTTTTGTACTACAAACCTATGCATTATGATGCTGTAACTATTGGTTGCCAAAACTACAGAAATGTCAGTGTGAAAAAAACTTTTTCAAAGAGCTGTATCTTGTTTTTTCTGGAGTTTCCTTTCCTTGCATTTTAGTTCTCTTAGCAGTGTCGGCTAATTATCCAAAAACCTTCATTGTGCTATTGATAAATCATTCAGATTTCTTAACTTTTAAGTGATATAGTTAGTTTTGTGATCCTGACTTAGAACTCACCTATATACTTTTCTACATGTAGTCCAGGAACAAAAAAATGTAGGATGTGAAAAGTTAATCTAAAAGCCAAGGCAGAGGGGATCAGTAAGAGAGCTTTCTGAGCTCTAAGTCCATATTATTTTTTTTCCAAAAATCTTTTTACAAACTTTTTGTTGTTTTGAAAACTGTTTATCATACTTAATTTAAAATATAAACTATCTTTTTTTGATTTTTTCCCCCAAGAAAGCAGATCATAGAGCTTTACAAAATTAAGTTAGCATTGGTAGTAACTCTGAAAACATTTTCTCTGTCTGGCAATTTCAAAGTTCAGTGATTGTTTTGCCTATAATTACCATAATATCTACATTTTTCTGAGTCTGTCTTTTCCACTTTCTCTTCAAAGTAATCTTTTTTAAAGTACTTAGGTTTTTTGTTTGTTTGTTTTGCAATAGTTCACCTCTTTTCTATACAGATTACTGTGAAAAATAGTACTTCTCTCAAACACCGCTATTGACAAATCCCACCCTTCTAAGTCACTTCTCTCTGGCATTACAATTTTGTCACATATTCAGTGTCTCTACTATGTAATACATGAGCTTGCACTTAATACTCAGATAGGTGGGCCAGAATGAGTGTCTTTCAAAATTGCTGGCCTCTCAACTTCTCCTTGCAAAATGCACAAGAATTCCAACTTGAAATTTGTTGAAAAAATACAAGGAAAAACACATCACTTTCCTTTGCTATTACTATATATATTTTATGCATACTTGCCGTTCTAACTATGTGTATAGTTAGCTTAATCAGGTGGTTTCAGCCTGCACTACATAAACACAATGAAGGTGATCATAAATTATTAAAACCAATGCATCTCAATATTCTATATAAGCAATACATTTTTGTTCATTTTTTATTAGAAATATGAAATTACTGGAAAACAGTTAAATTTCTTATGCTATACGCCAGATTTAGTGGAAATAATCTTGTTGATTTCACTAAGACCTAGACCCAGTCCACTGGGAATATATGAGCATGAGTACTGTGTTTGTGTAATATGTATTCTTAACCTAATAGAAAGTTTTATTGTGTATTGTACCATCTGTCAGGCCTTATTTATCCATGTAACTATTACAGGGAAGTTATTCCCTTCTATGTTATAACCATGGGGAATTTCTAGTTGTAAAATAAGTGGAATTTTTTTTAAGTAAATCAAAACAGAATATCATAGTGCTTTATTTTAAATTACAGTGATTATTTTAATAAACATCCCTTGGTGATCCAGTACAAAGTGCAGATCTGAAAGTTTCCCTTCTCATTCACTGCGGTCTAATGTAAAACAAAAGTAACTACAGTAATTGCTTTTGACTCATGCACCTTTTTTGTACTTTATCTGATAGAGTGACTTGTGGCATACAGATCAAACACCCCTTGGAGCAGGTTTCAGTTTTATTATGGCATACAGAGGAACCACATCATAAAAATCAAAAATTGGGTTAGACCAAAAGGTCTGTGAAGACCCATATCCCATCTCCAATATTACGTAAAACAAATGCCTAAAGAAGAGCAAGGAAAAGGAAAATACATTTCCATAACACACATTCAACTGGGTTATTACATATTTAATAACCATTAAATTCCATTAGCTCGTCAAGTTTTCCCTCTAAATCCATGTGACTTTTAGCATTCACAGCACTGTAGATCAAGTAGCTCTGCAGTTCTATGCTTCATACAACAAAGTACCCCCTTTGTTTGTTGTGAAACTGGTTCCAGCTAACTTCATTTAATGTTCCTGATTCTTTCTTTGGGAGGGATGATGAATAGTCAGGTTCAAGCCACCATGTCTATGCCAGTCATTTTTAAAATGTCTATTGTATCACTTCCCCTGACAGTATCTCTCTTCCTTATTGAATATGCCTGCTTAAGTAATTGCTCATAGTACAGAAGTCTTTGTGTACTTTTGATCATGCCACTACCTGCTCCAAATCTCTTCTTTTTTTTTTGATTATTTGTTTGTTTGTCTTGGTGGTGGTGATGAGTTTTTTTGAGTAGGAGTGACCAAAACTGCACGCAGGACTAAATATATATGTCTTATGAATTTTGAAGTGGTGAAAAGTGTTGTTTCAGATGGTCTGTGTCATTTTTTTTTATTCTTTCCTATTAATTTCTAGCATTTGGTATGTATTTTTGATTTATACTACTTATTGATCTGATATTTTGAGGGAACCAGCTGTCAGAAGCCTAATATCCTAAATTGGTAATGGTGGTATGAAAACCTGTTGTCCTATGTACTAAATTAGAATTATTTTTTTTCCACAATATGAACTAATTTAAATTTGTCAGCATTAAATTCCACCAGTTATTTTATTGGCAAACCACTCCCAAGATACTTCTGCAGGTCATCACAGTTGAGCCTTGACCTTATTATTCTGAGTAACTTTATAACATGAACAATCCTTCATCTTCCACTGCCTATACCCTTTTCAAGGTATGAATTCATGAAGACATTGAAAAAAGTAACCCTGATTTAATTTGGCAGGGTCTTGCAGAGGTCACCTCATTCAACTGCCTACTCCAAGAAGGTTTATCTAGACTGAGTTGCTCAGGGTGACGTCCGATTGAGTCTTGAATACCTACAAGGATGGAGATACCACAACAATCTGTGCCAGTATTTAACCACCCTTACAGCATTTTTTTCTTTGTTTCTAATAAAAAGTTCCTATGTTTCAACTTCTATCCCTAGCCTCTTGGCCTACCACCGTGCACCCCTCAGAAGAGTCCAGTTCCATTACCTCTGTATCCTCTGATCAGGTAGTTGTAAAAAACAGTAAGGTTTTCACTGGGCCTTCTTTTCTCTGAGCTGATGTCTCCTCTGGAATGCCATGTGATCCAGTTCCCTGACCATGTCGGTGGCTCTCTGCCAAGCCAGTACATCTGTGACCTTCTTGTTCTGAAGAGTCCAAACCTGGGTACAGCACTCTAAAGGCAGTCTTACAAGGGCCAAATAAATGTGAAGTATTATTTTCCTGGACCTACTGACATTCTCAGCAGTACAGCCCAGGATGCAGTGGGCCTTTGTTGCAAGAATGCACTGTTGACTCATGTTCAGCTTGTCCACCAGGACCTCCAGGTTCTTTTCTGCAAACCTACCTCCTAGAGTCTACCACTAGCCTACATCGTTAAGTGAGGTTATTCCCTTCCGTTTGCAGATGCTTGCACTTGCTCTTGTTGAACTCCACAAGAGTCCCATCAACCCATTTCTCCATTCTTTTCTGAATAGCAGCTCTGCCCTCCAGCATATTGATTGCTGTCCACAGTTTCTTGTCAGCAATTTTGCTGAGAGTGCCCTCCATTCTGTCATCCAGGTTATTTATAACATTAAGCAGTAATTGTCCCAGTGTTAAATCCTGAAGGACCCCACTGTTCACTGGCCACTAGCTTGACTTTGCACCACGGGTCACAATTCTTGCAGCCTGGCAGTCCAGACAATTTTCTGCCTGCTTACTGTCCCCTCATCCAGCCCATATCTCACCTATTTGATGATAAGGAGGCTAAGGGAGACTGTGTTGAAGATCTTGCTGACCTCAAGGTATAAAATACCTGCTGTACTCCCCTTGTCTATAGTGGCAGTCACCTTGCTGTAGAAAGCATTGAGGTGGTCAGGCGTAATTTGCTCATGGTAAACCTCTGCTGTCTGCTCCCAATGACCATGTCTTTAAGGTGTTTCAAAATTATTTCTCAGAGGACTTTTTCTGTAAGTTTCTCAGGGATTATGGTGGAGCTTATGCAGTTCCCTCACTCCTCCTTCTTGTCCTTCTTGAAGATGGGTATAACATCTTTTCTTCAGTTTCAGTGGCTTCCATGAATTGCCAAGACCCCTCAAACATGACAGAGAGCAGTCTTGCAGTGGCATCAGCCCCTTCAACACTCTCAGGTGCACTCTGTCTGACTATCTGAGCAATGGACTTCTATACATCCAAACAGGTTAAGTGATCCCTTACTTCCTGTACGGTGGATACTGCTTCGTTCCTTCCCCCTGTTGCCAGAAGTCACAAGCTTCCAGCCTTGCCCACATTGACAACTACCTTCCACTACCTGTGTGGCCAAGGTCTCCAGCTGTTGGTCTTTCCTTTCCTCCTTCCTTCTTTCCTTGCTTGCTTAATTTGTGTGGCTCAGGGTCTTGCCTCTGCAGAGTTTCTCCAAGGACCTTGTAAATCTTCTCTTCAGTTTTCTTCATGGTGTGTGGCCTGCTCATCTCCTCTTCATCACTTTCACTGGACAGCTTTAGTATCTCCACTGGAATGCAGATCTTATCAGAGAGGCCACTGCTGCCCCCTCAGCCCCAGGAAGAAACTCCAAGCCCTCTGTAGCATCCCAGACCGGCAGCCACCTCCCCCTGGAGCTCCAACTGGGCTGAGGCCCACACCGTGCCCTGGGCACTATCCCCAGTGGGTGCTGGAGCTGCCTGGGGAAGCCATGCACAGTGAGAGTGGGCGGCAGTGGCTCAAACTCTGCCAACAACTGAACCCACCAGGCACAGCCACCATTATTATTCCATTACTGCTTCACATTCTCAGATCATCACAGAAGGTTTTTTTAAACACTGGCAGTGCATTTGCCGTTCCCAGTCCTCAGGTACCAAGGCCATTGCAGGTAACAGATTACATGTGATTGTTGTTATTTCAACCATATTATCGTTTCATTCTTTTAGATCTCTTAGCTAAATACTATCTGATTATGACAGTTTGTAGATACATGCCCTGAAAGTACCTCTTTTTCTCCAAAGTCAAGTTTGATGTCTAGCTGACATACGAACAGATAATCCATCCTAGTATTTTTAACACATTTTCCTATCTAATGTAAATATAAAATGTTGCCACACGCCCCTACGTGTTTCAGCTGTGTAGTTGCGTTTGCATTTTCAAAACTCTCTAGAAATGGTCCCGGTTGTTAACGTACTTGCAGGATTTAATGAATATAACTTAAAGAACAATGAGATATTTCAACACTAATATGCACACAATCTCTAGGACTTTATAGAGATCACCCTTTAACATTTACTTAAGTAAAAATATTGCAGTTCAGAAATAGATCTCAAAATGCACACAGAAAGTATGTGTTTGAGTAAAAGGGATGAAGTAAAAAAAGGGGTTTTGGTTTTATTTTAAGGTGTCTGATGTGTAAATAAAGCTTGCGATTATTTCTTTATTGATTTCTACAGCAATGTTCTTCAGTAATAAAAATGTTCTATAATATGTCAGCACTAACAATCATTGTGAAATGAACAGAGCATAAACACATCAAATAAGGAAAGGAGCAGCTGATAACCTATCATAAAGAAGCAGGTTTAAGCTGAATTTTGGAGAAACATGATCTAGCTCTGTTTTTGCTGTCCAGGTAATACTTTCTGTCTAGTATAGAGTGGTTGATTGTGGCATAGACAGAAAAAAAGTGCCTGTTGCTGACAATTTAATGACTGTAAGAATGGAGAAAAAAAAGGAAAAAGTCAGAAAAGTGCCAGAAATCCCACTGATGAACAGTACAGGTGGAACGCTGTACTCTGTACTTTGATTCTCTTCCTAATATTCAGGTGTTTGCTGTCATGGAAACATTTATAATAACCCCATTTAAAATGCCCAAATAAAGAAGCATGTTAAAATAATATTTGGGTGCTCCTTGGAGAACTATGATCATGTGACTCTATAAAGCTTGAGTCAGATCAGTTTGGGATAATTGTAATTGTCCAGTGCCCTAGAAATAGTAATGTTTTATTAACTAAGCTTTATTATTGACTGTGTGTCAGAGGGGAGAACTAAAGATGGGTCTTAATTTCCTCTCCTTTGTACTTGTATGGAAATCAAGACACATGATATAAGCCTCTTTATGATGTGTAAATATCTTGCATTATGTGTGCTATTGAAAGTCTTTACCTATGAGTAAGATCAAAATGGAAAAGGAATGAAAAAGATAAAGACTAGGAGAAAATTGGTCAGTATTTTTTTTGTGCATATATTGGGCAATAATATAGTCTTTACCATTAAATAAATCAGCATTTGAAGCAAGAAGATTATGCTTAGTTTTAACTCATTTAAATAGCAGATTCAGAAACGGCTGCTGTACAACTCCACCCCTGAGTATGTTAATCAGTAAGAAACAAGAGTCATGCTTTTTCTAGCATAATAAATAATTGTGTATGTTAATGTGTGAAGGATGAGCTTCAGCTGCAGAAGTACAAAGTACCTTCCCTCCCACTCTCAATACTTACATCTGATCATAACAGCATTGTTAGAAGAAATGTATATTTAAAGCAATAAGATTAAAAAAAGGTGACAACCTTTTTCAAAGGTTGGAGGAGTTCTTTAATCACTTAACTGCTGGATTTAGGATAAAAATGGTCAATGGAGTTTCATGCAAGCAATCATCCTATGCTACCAATTTGCTCTGAATGAAAGTAAGGGTTCCGTTTGTTTTGTGAAATACAAGGTTTAATCAAAATCCAGCTAAGGCCATTGCATTGAAATTTCCAAGAAGGAAAGGAATGTCTTTTGGGAGCCTTGGGGAATATGCCTTTGTTCAAAGACAGGACTGCAGATGAGCAAGAGGTCATGGTGAGTGAGGCAGAGGGTTTCAAGATAAGAAATTATGTTCTTTGGTGTTGAAAGTATAGAACAGGAATCCTACATTATAGAGGTGTCATCTTGGCCGTGTCATGGACTCTCATTTTAATTTTTGTAAGATGATTACGGTATATATGCAGTAAGAATCTGAATTAAATCAATGTGGCAGCCTTAATTCTCTTTGACTTTGCAACTCTAAAATTTAACTAAGGTTTCTAATGTATGATGTTATATACAGTTTTGGCAGGTATAATAGGAGCAGGTGAAATATCTGACTGCTAACTCTGGAGAAGAGCTAGGTAGTAAAAATGCTAATTTGTAAATGTGAAATATTTATTAAACTCTGATGAATTGGAAAAAGTGATGCATTGAATTATTTTAGCGTTTTCCCAGGGAGTCTGGAAATTTTCCAGGAAAAAAGCAAGTATTAATTCTTATATAAAAAATAGCCTAAAAATGTCTTTGCTTATGTATTTTGGAACAGCAGGTTCACTGTGCTCTGCAAAAGCGTTAGAAAACACAAGCTTGAAAGGTTGACATAAATTATATGGAGGCCCAGAGCTGGCTGTCATTTTTCACTGGCACTTTTTGAAATTAAAAATAACTGTTTCCAATATTACAATTTCAGGTTTGAGGTTTTGGGTTTTGTCTTCTGTTCTTTATGTTAAAATACCACTTGATGTAGAACAGTTCTTACTCTATAGAAAGCCAAAGCCAGTGGTTGGAGGCCGTAGTAATGGAATAAAAAGACTCTGCAATTCAGTATATTTTGTACTGTAGAATGTTATTGTGCATAGTGAAGGCGTTGCCCTTGGCAAATGTGTAGTGTGTCTGAGATATTAAACTATTGGACCTCAATCCTTGTTCCACCCACAGTTCATCTCACTCATAAAAAGTTGTTGTTTTAGTGGACTGAACCTATCCACTACAAGTATAACATTTATTACAGAATATTAAGTGGATTTAAAGAATAATTAACTTTAAGTGAATTTGATAATTAAGATAACTTAAAATTCAAATTACATTTTACTAATAGCATGATTTGCCCCTATTGATTTCAGCAGTAGAAAACATCCCATTTTCAAGGTTTTTTACTTCTTTTTGGGCTAATATCACACTAGACTGTAGAACACTCTGTTTCGTCTCCTTGCTTACTGAAACCATTGGAGTTGCATCAGAGCTGAATATGATCCAAAATAATTTAATGGAAAAATGTCTACATGCTAATAAAGTCACAGTGTCATAGTAGTAATGTCAGCCAGAGACATCATCGTTGTCTATCAAGGAATGTTCAGCATTGCACGTTCATAAACACAAACAAAGTGCAGTAAGCTGTAATAAAGCATGCTTGGTTAAAATGCTCTCAGTGGAGACTTCCATCAATCAGCTCTTATCTCTCCTGAGAGTAAATTCTTTTCCAAACAGCATGACTGCCTGTGTATACAAAATGTTTTCTGAAGTGGTGATTGTGAAATGCAGGATGGTTGCTGTAATAGTCTCATTGTTCAACCTGTGTCACAAAATTATGCTAATCATGCACCATAGGGTGCTTCTGTGCATATCATGTGTGCACAACACATTGGTGCTTCATTCTTTCCTTTGACGTATGACATTGAGTGTATTTCTGTGCTGGCACTATTAGAGCTGTTCATGTAGGGGACTAGCAATCTATTGCATTGGGGCAGACTGATTAAACGTTATTTTCAATGCAAAAGTCATTTGGAATAACATGGTGACTGGAAAATACTGCTGAAATGATAATGTTTGTTTGGCTTTAGGGCCAGGATAGTGATTTGGTGATGATGTTTTGTGTCAGTCTGTCCCTGTATTGACTCCCTGCTGGTTTTCTCAGAAAAGGAAGGTATATAGGTAATAGCTGAATGCGCTTCAGGAATTCTTGGTTGCCATAACAGTGTCCAGGGAATTTTTACTGGGTGCTGTAAATCTGAAGACTTTTAGCCGCTCAAGTTGATGCTGGGCTGAGCTGCCTTCAGGTAGCCTCAGAATTCATGGGAACATAAACCTACCTTATATCCATTTATTCCCTCAGCCATGCCAAGTGGAATAAGTCACTCTTACTTTTCTGGTCCCCCTCATATAATTCTCTACATCATGGTAAAGTAGAATCCAGGCTATATGGTCTACAACAGAACAAAATGTACCAAAGAAGTGAAGTGCTACTGTCTGTTGTCTCTCTCAGTTATTGAGGAGAATAGTCGAGGGTATTTGGCAGTGGCCTGGATTATTCATAGTATCTTCCCAAGCACGTGGTTTGGAAGTTTTGGCCTTTTGTAAATAAGCTTTTACTATATGTCTTTTGTGGAACACAGGGAAAGACTAGATACTCTTATGGCATCTTCTGGATTTAATCTCTCCTGCATTCTCAGTTTCAGAGAACTAGTGACATTTTCTCAGGATAGATTTAGCTCAGACATAAGTGGGCACAGCTGTACAGCTGTGTGGCTGTGCCTAGGACAGGTGGTGTTTGAACACCAGAAGAGCAAGTGCTTGTGAACTACAGACTTTCACCCGCAACTTCAGCCAGTAGGGTTGTATTTGACCGCTTCCTGTCTTACATTTCTAAGCAAAAGCACAGCAGGATTGTCCTCCACTAAGGTTAACAGCTCATTTTGTGACACAGAATCTTGTTTTTTTAAGTTGAGGACTTCAGGTTGGGTGTACACACTCTACTCTGGAACAATATGTCTCTTGAATGTTTTACTTCTGTTGGTCCATACAGATCCAGCTAGGTGTAGAGCGGTTGGCTATGTTACTTAGCATTTAAAGTACTACAATTACTGAAATCTGATAATGTTATTAGTAATTCTTCATGCAGAACAAATGTCCATTAGGCAATGCTGATAAAGGAAATATATCTTCTCATTTAGTTATGTCACCAACTTACTGATTGTCATCTCTCAACTGCACCTGAGAGTTCTACCAACATTTCACCTCACTTTGATCTATCAGCCACCACATTGTGACTACCACCTAAAAATTCCTTACCAGAAAAAAAGGGTTTTTTTTTTCTGTTCCTTCCTGCCTTCATGAAAATCTTGCTTTTGGGATTTCAGATCCTGTTTCTGGGTATCTGCTTTGGGTCCAATTTCTTAATTTCTAGTCTGCTATGATATTTTGACTTCTGAAATAAAAATAGAGTGCACATGCATCACTTAATGTGTTAATTTACTAGGTGTTTTGTAAACTTTGAATTAGGTAGCTATTCGTATCATACCAACTATAACTGAAGTATAACTTTGTGTGGATTAAGTTACAACTTAGTTTTATAAAGAAGAGTTGAATAGTACTGTTTAATGAAGAATTAACAAATCAGTTTATCTTATTAACTTCTGAAGGATATAAATGCATTCAGGTATATTTATACTTAAAAATCTGGACTACTTTAAGCAAATGAACTTTTATGGAATTCCTGTATAAGTCTTTCTGTCACTCAGTAAATATAATTTCTGCAAGTCTGTTTCATTTCTGTAACTGTCTCACTTCTGTATGCACTCTCTCTGTTTTTCTGTCCAACACAAGGAGAAAGTCAAGGGCCCATCTCCTATAATTAAGTTGTTAATGGCTTTGCAGTTACAGTCAACAGTTATCAATAAACCAAATGTGTTTAAGTCTCTTTTTTGCCGTTTTGTGCCTCGACTCCCTGCTATTGCTAACTTCTATCTGAAATCAGTGGTACATTTTCCATTGATTTACTGTAACAGGGAAAAGATCTAGCTGCCTCTTAAAGTGTGGCATATTGAAACCAGATGGGTTAAATGAATTGGTTAAAGAGATACTATCCAAAAAATCTCTTTATTTTTTCTGTAAGATTTTTTAAAGCAAAATAATTTGTCATAGTTCTATGACTGTATTATATTTTTAATTAAAATTTTGATTATTTATTCCATGTTGCTGAATTAAGAAATAACACTTTTGGAGGAAAATATTGATCTGGCTGTTCTTATCGGGAGTCTGATTTGAGCTCACTGAAGTTAGTTAAGTTTTTCCCATTGGCTTGAATGGTTTCAGATCCATCAGATTTATGGAGTTTCTGGAGGTTGTTAAGAATCTTTTAAATACCAGAACGACTATACAAAGGAAGAGGGTGATACTTACAAAATATCAGTCTTGATTTGCCTAAATTAAGACAGTCCCAGCTTAACAGTCACTGCAAACCACCATGTGTCTAATTGTCCTCAGTCAGGTGAGCCTAAAATTGACATGATTAAGTAGCATCTTCATTAAAAGGTGTCATTGTTTGGCTTACAGAGAAACAACTGAGGTTAGGTTTCCATGCAAATTTCTTATCTTCATATTTTAAGGTGAATTAAGAAATAGTATATTCATTGAAAATTAAAAGGGAATAATTAGTGTATTAAGTGGTTGAATGCAATGTGCAGTGAATAAAATATTACATTGCCTGACATAAATATTGCAATGCTTAATTAGGCTGATTTTTCAGTTTTATCAATAAAAAGAACTGGTAAATTCAATCCACAATTAGTTTTCAGTCTTTTGTTTACCTTCTTAAACCTTACCTTACCTTCTTAAAGCAAATAATAATAAAAATACTTAAATACAGTCCTGAAAATTTGTACGAATTTTACAAATCCTTTTACATTCTGTCTGTTGAAAGTGCACATTCCCTTTTCCAGTAAACATATTTTATCATTTAGTATGCTGGCAATGAAGATTTGTTTGTCCTTGTAGCGTAATGATCTTGACCATTTACTTAATGGTAAGAAGACTTCCCTTGAGAATATATATTTATTATTGCATGACCACTTCTTAGTCTCTGTCTACAGTCAATACAATACAGAAATTGTGCCCAAGTATGGATCATTTACTACATTTACAGTTTTTATGGATCTGTAATGTTTTTCCCCCCATCACTGCTCTACCAAACTTTCCCTCATACCTCTGAAAAATAATAAAAAAAAAGGAGAAAATAATGGGTTTAGGAAGGCTGTTCATAGAATCATAGAATGGTTTGGGTTGGAAAGGACCTTAAAGATCATTGAGTCCCACCCCCCCTGCCACAGGCAGGGACCCCCTCCACTAGACCAGGTTGCTCAAAGCCTCATCCAGCCTGGCCTTGAACACCTCCAGGGATGGGGCATCCACAGCTTCCCTGGGCAACCTCTTCCATTGTCTCACCACCCTCACAGTGAAAAATTTCTTCCTAATGTCTAGTCTAAATCTGCCCTCTTTCAGCTTATAACCATTATCCCTTGTCCTATCACTACACTCCCTGATAGTGTTTCCCCATCTCTCCTGTAGGCCCCCTTAGGTACTGGAAGGCTGCTATAAGGTCTCCCCAGAGCCTTCTCTTCTCCAGGCTGAATAACCCCAACTCTCTCAGCCTGTCCTCATGTAGGAGGTGCTCCAGTCCTCAGGTCATCATTGTGGCTCTCCTCTGAAATCACTCCAACAGGTCCATGTCCTTCTTATGTTGGGGACCCCAGAGCTGAACACAGTACTCTAGGTGGGGTCTCACAAGTGCAGACTAGAGGGGGAGAATCACCTCCTTTGACCTGCTTGTAATGCTTCTTTTGATGCAGACCAGGACATGGTTGGCTTTCTGGGCTGCAAGCGCACACTGCTGGCTCATGTTGAGCTTCTTGTCAACCAACACCCCCAAGTCCTTTTCCTCAGGGCTGATATATAAAAGTGATTAACTGGTTGAGGTTGAAAGGATTTGTTGCCATGAGATAGTCTTTACTTACTCTTTGTGCCAATTCTTTCTTTATTTATTTATTTTCATTTTAAAGCCACTTGCTTGCTGAGCAAAAGCCAGTTGCCTTAGCAAGAGCTTTTGAGTACTGCTGAAAGTTTAATATAGGGTCTTTGAGATTATTGAATCTGGCACCTGTCTGCCAGAAGTACAGATTTCTGTTTTTCTGATAAAAGCTTGGAGTGAAAAGAGAGAAAGAGAAGGGGAAGAAACGAAAAAAACCAGCTTGGTAGAGAGAGGAAATTAACAGGTTCTTGAAGGAAATGAATGAAAAACTAAGAGATACAGAGTTAACGATGGGCTATGTTTAATATGCATCTCTGTTGCTCTTGTGACTTGCCATTGATTTTAAGGTAGTGGGTAATATAGCACATGGAAAGAACTCCATCTTCCTTAATCTGTATTCATGCTACAGATTTCTGACGGACATAGAAGACAGATAGAAAAGAGGTGAGGGGATTGGCAAAATAATCTGCAGATCGTACAAATGGCAAGCATCAGTAAATACATGCAGCACCTCATGTGGTACTGAAGTGAAACTGAGATCAGAAACTAGTATCTTTTTCCTTATTATTTTCTGAGGGCCTGGTCTAGTAAGAATGCTAAAAGTACACCTAACAGACAAAAGACCAAAAAATACAGATTTTTCCATGACTTTATTTTAAAGATAAAGGGAATTGCTCATACACTCATAATTATAAAAGAGCTTCACAGACCAATGAAGAGGGAGGTGGTCACTTCAGTTTTTCCTGTTCCTGGAGAGATTCAAAGCCACCTGCCTCATCAATTAATAGATTTAGAGAAAGTCTTGTGGTTAGGATGGAGAGACATCTCTGACTATACTGTTTGAAGTGACTTACTGTCCCACAAGAAACAGTAATATAAAATGACCGGATGAAGGAAAGAGGCCATCTTTCTTCATCCTAATGTTTGTACCTAATGTTCCTGTCCTTGGTTTAGATAAAAGATCATTTTGATAACATAATGACTCCTCCATTAACATAATTTGGTATTTTGAAATGTATTCAAAACATCCAACTCTTAGTTAGATGGTGGCATCTATATCTAGCTCTAAATTATACACACAGTGTAATGAATCTGAAGGGGAAATAATGAATTTGAAAAGGAAAGTATTCTTTGACATTTACAGTTAGCTCAGTATTTTTGGTGGTCCAAGTAGCATATTCAGTCATGCCTAAGATACAACTTAAGAAATGAAACAAAGAACACTCTGAGCAAGGTCCTCTGTCCAACCCTAAACCCAAGCATTATCCCAGTGCTTAGTGTTATAATATCCCATGCTGACAAGTCATTCTTCTTGGTGCATTGTTTAATAATAAGTTGCTAAAACAGCTTAAAAAAACTTAAAATGTTTCAGGCCTAGAAAGTGTATTACAGGTTCTCATACCAAATCAACAACTCACAGTTGTGAGAATTTCATTTTACATCTGCAGAAGTTGATTCTGACTTGTGTGGAACAGAAAAATATTATGCATGGCATGTGGAAGGCACTGAAGAGCTTGTAGGTGAGTAGGTCTATAGAGTAGATAAGGTATCAAGCCAAGGATAATCCCTGGTCCTGGAGTGAGCTGTAGCTGGTCTGCTCTAAAGGAGTCTAGTAATGGTTAGTATGGAAGCAGTGTGTACCAAATGAACTGCAAAAAAAGAGATCCTTCTACAGAGGTTGCAAGGAAAATACAGATGAAGTCAAAGAAGATAAAATCAGTGGAAACCAAAATCAAAATTAATATTTATTTAAGCAAAGTGGGTTTAATAAAGAAGTTATTACGTTCTGCTAAACCTAATACTTCAGGTATTTCAGATTACCTTTAATGATACTGAAGGATCATTAAAGAGGAGTGTTTTGTTTCTCACACACTAGTTAGTGGACAAACCTAAAAAGAGTTTACAAGACTACACTGGTCTATCCTGTAAATGTAAATACTGTTCTTTATTATTGAAGAAGTTGAAGAACTGGACTTGTTCTTTGTTTAATAGTAATACAAAGTAGTTAAAGAGGTGCCATGGGAGATTAATCTTCAATGTTTGACTGGAAACATGCTTGGAAATCTGTCACTCCGTGATGCCTTATTTTTTTCTTCCAAAAATTTCTTAAGTAGAATACTGAGGCATGGGCTGTAGGGGCGACAATTATACTATGCTGCAACTTTGTATAGTGTTAACCACATGTACACAATATGAACAAATCTTCAGTTGTTTATAAATACCTGTTGGCTGTAAAGGGAAAATTGGAAAAGATTATCTGTTCTCCTACATGGAATTTTCAGGCGTAGAAAGAACCTTGCAATGTACTTGACTGCAAGTTTTTGCATGTTTATGTCGTAGTAGTACATTTGTCCTCATGTAATTCACAGATTTTAAAAATGAATTAATGCTTTATGATTTCTAAATATTCACTTTAAAAAAAAAATGAACAAACCCCAAAAACTTATTAAGAAGGAAAACATATAATAGCAAAGATCACTTAGTAAATCTCTATATAAGTTTCTTACTCAGGCTGCATTTCTTCCCCCAAAGCTTTATAGGTCAAATGTTGTTCTAAATGAAATAGAAAATTGGTACGTACTTTAATGAAACTACAGTTTGGATCTACGTGAGGCATTCAGTAAGGGTGAGAAACAAGCAAGCTCAAGATGACTCTACATGAGGGTTTAGATCTAATTTAGGATTTAGAGGTATCCTAAAGAGAAGGAAATTAGAACCTTCATTCTTCCTGCACTGACTTAGATTCAGAGGACCACTGCTAGATGAGTCAGCATATATTTAATTCTCTTGAGTTAATATTTTTCCTTATCTTGTGATAAGTTCTTCACACCTTTTTGTCTACATTCCCCTTTGTTCTAGACAAACTCAAAATGAGCTAGATGCTTCATTATAATCAGGAAGGTTTTCACCTGCAT
>NW_010128384.1:61678-76228 GCF_000699245.1 Pterocles gutturalis | reverse complement strand
TCCACCTGGTCCTGGGTAGGAAATTCCCAAAGCAACTGCAGTGTTAACTGTTTAGCAAGCAAATCGTGTCTGGCCTCTACAAAGCTGTCTTAAAGTTTTGTTTTTCTAGCAGCAAATGGCTAAAGTATAGATTTATCATGTTTATATATTATTGTTTTATGAAAGCAAATAAGAAAAAGAAGGAACCAGAAGCCCATAACACATTTTCCTCCAAAGAAAGAAAAAAAAGGTCCATATAACTATCACACACGATTTCATTTTCCTGAGTCTCAGTAGATGGCTAAAACACTTTCCTCCCTGAGATATCAGCATAAGAACTTTTAATGGTATATTGCTTTATTTGAATAGATGATTCAAAGATTTTAAGATGATAAAAGAATAATTTAGTATAAGAGTATTATTATTATGTCATACAAGGCTGAAATGAGTGATAGGTAGGATAACAAATACCTTTAAAAGCTCAGTGGTTTATTCTATGGAAATCTTATTTTATCAGTAGTTCTCTTTGTCTTGAAGGATGATTATGCATATGAATACATGCAGCCATATAAATGATCGTACATGCACACAAACATGAATGCATATCAGAATACATAGATGTATAAGTCTTGTCTGAGAAGACATATAAATAAGCTGTGTTAAATTGGCAGTGACTTCACTGTCATCTGTTAAGTATTTATAGACTATATCACATTAATTTTCTCTTTTTTTTGTGATATGGATGTGGAGCTAACAGACCCATAGTTGCCTTGGTCAACTAATTTCCTTTTAAAATGTTGGGGAGAATATTAGCTTGTTCAAATTCCCCAGACCCTACACTGTAGTCTGAAATTTATTAAAGAATCAACATCAGTCATCTAGACTGCTTCTTGATCCATAATTTTAATGTTCTTCCCTGCAAGTTAGTCTGATTAGCTTGCATATATATTCTGACTTATCTACTACAGCCTTTCAGTTTGCACTGTGGTGAAATTCAATGCCCACATTTCATAATTTAAAAATAGGATCTAAATTGAATTTAAAACATTTAACAGCTGTCATTTAACATCATTTTATTTAGCAATGGGATAGAAAGTATTTTCTTATCACTTTCAGTGGAATATTTCACCTGGCTTTATTCCAAACACAGAAATACTGTTACTGTTTTGACATGCTGTATTATGACCGATTGATGAATTTGCCATCTGTGTCAACTTTAGGTCATGGATCAGTGCTAGAACACTATTTGTTTCCAATGTGGTATTGTACTTATTAGCCTTAATATTAACCTTAGAAGTTTCATTAATACATTTAGTTTCCTTGATCAATTTCTTGTATTTCCCAGTTGTCAGTCTATACACGTCTGCCAACTTCTCCATCTTTCCATTGGTGATGTGTGCTGTTGGCTGTTCCTTGTCATTAAGTCAAAACTGAATGCACCTTCTGGAAAAGTGTTTATTGCATAATTCTCTGGTCAGAGAATTATGGAGAGCAAATATTTGGTCCTATCAGTATTTTGATAACTCTTACCAGGCTTCCACGAAAGCAGAGTACAGGAATGCGTGGGTAACGTGCATGCCAAAGGAGCCTGCAGAATAGTTGGACATAGGATCAGTGTTAAAAATTGTGTGTTTAAAGAGCACTGTCGTAATTAATCTTCCCCAGGCTACTAAGCTATCACTATTCAATATTTCCTTAGTTTCTTTTCAGTTATGATGCCCTGATTATTTTTGTAGAAACAGGTAAGATAAGATCAAACATTGTTACTATTATTTATTATAGTTAAGGCTGTTGTGGTTGTGGAAAGTGCATGAAATCAATAGTAAACTATAAACAAAAATTAATCATGATCTCATAACAAATGATAAATTCTATTTCCAATATAGAGAAATGTGTATATTCCCAAGTAACAGTCTGCACACAGTTTTAATGAGAGATAAGAATAGATACTTATTCCACATAGCACTTGACTCTAGAAGTTCCACTGAAACAGAGGGACAAAAATATACAGAAGGTTACTACTCAGTTGTGATCATGCATATTACAATCTTGCTTTTGGTTTTTGTTTGCTCATTTGCATAAAAGAAATAACTTTAAGACACTGTTGTGAAACTTCTCAAAATATTGAAATAATTTTTGGGGATTTAGATGTCATGTAATATCGTGAGGTTATTCTGTATGCATACGCACACATATATTTGTATATACAAGGAACTTTAAAGTGAATTGATAAGTAGACATGAATCATAGATATTAAAGTTATTATTTGATTTAATTGAATGTCTAATATTTCTGATCAGGAAAAAGAAGCAGCAAAAAAATTCGGGGTCCATTAATGTTAGCCCTTTGTACATTGAAGTTGTATTCAAATAAAGGGAAGCCTAGCATGAAAGTTTGAAAAATCACCAAAAGCTCTAGCGGTAAGGAATAACATACACTGTTATTACCTCTTTATTTGAATATTCATCCCATTGATTTGTGATGGATTCCTGAAATCTGGCTAACTGGATTATTTTTAACAAGTGAAAGACTAGGCATATTTGTTATATTATTAGTTTAATAGCCAGAGAGCATTATATTGTGCAAGAATTAGGTTGTTATTGTTCTTTCTGTTTGAAATCATAGTTGTCCCATAAGTAATTGAAAACAAAGCAGTTTAAAGTAGGTTAGCAAACAGAATGGGAAATGGACAGGTCAAGTAAAGAATTTAAAGGATTTCTGGAATATTACCAAATGCATCTTAGACAACATAAAGCACATTAGCAAAGGAAAAAAAAAGACACTGAAAAAGCAGTGAGTATAAAACAGAGAGGCAACAGATTTTAATGTATGCTCTTGCTAATGAAATCTTACGAACTGAACAGTGATGCCTTCCATTGGGATTGATCTAGCTTCTTTAACATAAATCATCCAGTGTCAAATGGGATTTTATGCTGGCTTCCAGCTGTTTCTACAATAGGTTGCAGGTCTCATTTTCCTACTCCAACACAAAGCTAGGAAACACAGGTGATACACCTGAGAGTTTTGCTGCCATCTAGAGGGATCTCCGTAGGCTGGAGAAACGGGCTGGCAGGAACCTCATGAAGTTCAGTGAGGGGAAGTGCAAAGTGCAGGAACAAACCCTGTCACCAGTACATACTGGAAAGCAGCTGGGCAGAAAAGGACCTCGGGGTCCTGGTGGTCATCAAGTTGAATGTGAGCCAGCAATGTGCCCTTGTGGCAAAGAAGGCTAACAGTGTCCTGGAATGTATTAGGAGGACTGTTGCCAGCAGGTCAAGGGAGGTGATCCTTCACCTGTACACTGGTGAGGCCACAACTGGAGTACTGGGTCCTGTTCTGGGATGCCTGGTATGAGAGAGACATGGACATACTGGAGAGAGTCCAGCAAAAGGCCATGAAGATGATGGTGAAGGACCTGGAGCATCTGTCATATGAAGAGAGGCTGAGAGAGCTGGGACTGTACAGTCTGGAAAAGATAAGGGTCAGGGGGATCTCATCAAGGTGTACAAATATCTGAAGTGAGGGTGCAAAGAAGAAGGAGCCAGGCTCCTTTTGTTGATGCCTAGTGACAGGACCAAAGGCAATGGGCACAAACTGGAATACCGGAGGTTCCCCTCTAAAGATCAGGAAACACGTTTTACTGTGAGGATGACTGAGCACTGGAACAGGTTGCCCAGAGAAGATGTGGAGTCTCCATCCCTGAAGACATTCAGAATCTGTCTGGACATGGTCCTGGGCAACCTACTGTAGGTGGCCCTGGTTGTGCAGGGGATTGGACCAACTGACCTCCAGAGGTCTCTTCCAACCTCTGATCAGAGGTCACCGTTCTGTGATTCTATGAAAATGATGACTGTCAGCATTACAACCCTCTGATATTCTAATTATAACTTGCTTTCAGTTTATCCAGTAGCAATACTCGCTTGTCACTGGAAATTGAGACTTTTCCTTCCTAAAAGTAGATTCTTGTACACTGTTATAAAATATGCTTTCTTTATTCCAACAATGCTTGGGTCTTAATAATGGTCTAGGACTTCATTCATTACACTCTATAATATGGTATTCACCAACATCTTTCACTACGTGCACGTTTTTTTAACTGACCCCATAATTTGAGAAAGAATTACATATATAGTAGAGTATGATTAGCAGATGCTTCTAAGTCTACAGGTGTTATGCTTCTAAATCAATTAGGTGCTTCAGAAAATAACACGTTCGTGCTTCTGATACTGGAAGGCTAGTTTGGCTGCGTTACTAAAAAATACTTTTTCCTTGAAGTATGCATTTTATTCTTTACAATCTTTCCAGTGCAATTGTCAATATTTTAGATAAATGGAAAAAATATTTTAAGACAAAGCAATTAAAATAGGGTTTTTTAATATACAAACCTAGAATTTTTTTTTTTGCCATGTCGGTATATTTTGCTAAATCCAGAGTTACTGCAACCATATACATAAAGTCCAATTGTTAACCCCAGTAATAACAACACAACTACTATATAGGGCCACTCCAGAGGCAAAGAGTCTTCTGGGATACTTATGCCCGGTAAGTACCACAGGTAGATTCTAGTCAGTGTTTTTTCATCTTATCCTTGGAACTTCCAGCTCCAGTCCTGTTACTGCTTCAGCCATAGCTCATCTCCTTGTGTCAGGGCCGGTTCTGCTTGCAGTCCTAACCACTGTGAAGAACATTATTTTTTTGTGAAGCGACCAGCAACATCTGTGCAGTGTTGTTCCAAGATCTCTGAACTATCTGGTAAATCTGTATAGCACAGGGCTGTGCAGAGTACCATAGAAATACTAGTTTAAGTCCCAAAATCAGAGCAGGTAATAGCTTCCTTCCTAATACTGACAGCTAATGGTATGCAAAATAACTTGAATCAGAAAAGTTTATATTTTAAAAAAAGCAAAAAAAAAAAAAATAGTGTGGCGTTTTTGGTCTATAAATTTATTTACATTCATTTCTAGTGAGGCTTGTTCCCGCAGGAATTTTGCTAGAAATTATGTGGGTACGTGTATGTGTCCCCATCCCAAATACATGCATTGGGTCAGAGAGGGAGAAAAGGGTTCTGCCACCCAGAAGTTAAATCATTTACCTAGCTGTCTTGCATCTCCCTTTTCCAGAAGAGGCTGGGAACACTGAACAGAAAGGAAAGAGAGCTCAATGACTTTGCGATTGGGGTATTTTTCTGGAGATGAAAAATTCTGGTTCTTGATCCAAGTAAAATAGGCTATATCAGAACAGGGATTCTAAAATAAAAGGTCCATTTTCTTTTGGTTTGGGAGGGGAATCCTGAGCTGATGCTGCAACTCCCAAATTCTACATCATTGGACATTAAGCAAAATATATAGCCTGTGGATACCTAGGTGTCTCAGAATAAGCTCTGTTATATTCAGCACAGAGACAGAAGTGCCTCAAACTACCTGGAGCAGAATTTGTGGGCTGACAGTACTGTGGTTTCAGTCTACTCTTTCTCACAGCCTGGGGAACCATATTTATGGGTTGAAAGTCTGCCCTGGAGATAATTCTTGATCTGTCTTTCAAGTCAAGAAAGAGAAATGTTCCTTTCTTTCTTCTAAAAGACAACTCAGCCTCTGTGGAGTTCTCTTGTGGGGTTCTGTAGGCAAAGTTATTATTTAATCCTCTGGAACACAAAACACATTGCAACCTGCAAAGATGAAAAGGTACATTTAGCTGATCTGCATTTTAATCATATGCATTTCAATAGAATTACTCATCTTTGCATACTCTGGATGCAAACTCTAGTATGTGACTATGCTTCTACAGTCATGAATGTTAATTCCCTTGTCCAGAGAAAAGTGTATTCTCTTCAGAGCTGATAGTTAATAAATAATTCTCAAAGCTTCTGTATGTCTTGAATCCTAGACTTTTGCCAGAATTTCATGAAAGAAAAACTCCTGAAATAGAGAGGTCTTCTTGAGAAGTATTCTTTGTACCCTGCATGACTAGGTTCACAACAAGTTCATATAGTAAGTTCCTGAAAAGTAATTAAATTGTACATGAGCTACAAAAAAAAAATGTTTCCTCAGCAATTTTTGTATACTTTTCAATAGCAACTCCCAAGTGCTATGGGAAATAAGATCCCTAAACAAAAGTAAAGTCAATGCAGATGTGCCTGACCTGTAAATGAATGATGATGATGTCAGTAAATGGCTGTAACTAAATCTGAAATATGCAATGACTTGCAATATGATTTCACTTTTCTGATATAAACCAGTTAACTCACTGACATTTCACAAGGATGAACATTGTCCTATGAGCAATAGTTTTTCATAAATCTTGGCTGGGTTCTGCTAAGTAGTCATTGGATAACTTCCAGCCATCTGGCTAGCATCTCAGCTTCAATGAAGGCACAATTCAGCTTGATTGTGGGAGAATTAAAGAACTCAAGAATTAAATTATTAAGTATTTTTAATATTTAGGGAAGAGTTTGGAAAATAGGGAGGAGTTTGAAAAATTTTAGTAAAGTAAATATCTTTCTGTGAACAATAAGATATTTTGGTACCAAAGAAACATATTAAACCTTTCTGTTTTCCTGTTTGGAATCCCACGGATGATCTTCAAGTGAAGACTTTTTTTCAAGGTCCTAATTGTGGAAGAGCTAATTACATATAGTGTATTAAAGGTGCTCAGCAATATTCTCATTACCTATTAGCGTTAAATTCTAAAGTAACAGGAGTCCTCTAATTTTATTAGGCTGGTCTAGTATTTTAAAACATACCTTATGGAGTGAGCTAGAACTTAGCTTATTGTGGTGGGGGATTTAACTTGCAGAGAATAATCAAGAGTATTCTTCTTAAAAAACATTTAAACACATTCAGTCTTACTGCTAACTTTGATAAAATCATTCTCAGAATTATTAACTTGAAAGACAGTGAATGAGCAGTGCCACTCAGTATCCTTGTTGCTGAGGAAAAACATCCTTGATGTTGATACACAGTGAAGGAAAAAGTGCACTCTGCAGTTTGCTTTCTCAGTTGCTGTGCTTTGGTTTTGCATACTTCTTCCTGTGTGCCATATTAAAAAAAAAAAAAAAAAGAGTTGTTTTGGTTTTAGTACCATATATATTTCTAGCACTAAGAAGTGCTTTTCTAGTGCATTTCAACCTTGAACTCTGAATTTACCCTAAAAAAAACCACTTCCAGCAACTGAATATTTTGTTTCTAAACAAGAGCAAAAGGAACAATGACTACGTTGAGGGTTCTATTTCCAGACATTGCAAGAAACTAAGCCTCTCAGCAGCAGGAGCAGGAGGCCAGAATAAAAGATCTGCTACCAGTAAGGCAGAGATAATTTTTGGCCAGTCAATCAAATTCTCTTCAGAGTTGTAATTTTCTCTTTCTCTTTGTGCGACTTTCAGTACAGCCCTCAGTCTGGCCTACTATTTCACAGCAGCTTTTACAAACTACAAGGTCCATAGGTCTAGTTTGCAGATGTCGGAATGGATTTCTTCCAATGCATATAGAGCCTTCATTTTGAAAACCGAATTAAGCTCAGAAATGGAAAATTAGGACCTTACTTTGTTCTGCTCTGATGCAGTGAAAAGTGCTCCACTGAGACAGTTATTTGTCTGATCATCTGTGATAAGAAACTCTTTTCGGCAGGAAGATATTTCTTGGTTGTGATCTGTTGGTTTGGGTGTTTGTTTGTTTGTCTGTTTAATTTAAATATTTACATTAACACTTTAGCTTCTTTATTGCAGTTTTTATTTCTTTTATTCAAAAAATGACAGATAGCAGAAGTTGGAAGGAGACACTGAAGTCATGAAGTCTAAAATAACTGCTCAAAGCAGAGCCAGTTAGAACAAGCTGCTCAGAACTTTGTCAAGTTGAGTTTAGAATATCTACAATGATGGGGACTCCAGACTTGTCTGGGCAACCTCTTTGATCATCGTCACTGTGAAATGTTCTCTCTTATACTTGAATAGAATTTACTGAACTTCAGTTTGTGCTTGTTGCTCTCATCTGTCACTGGGTGCTACCAAGAAATGCCTGGCACCATCTTGTTTACCCACCCCCTCAGGTATTTATATACATGGATAAGTTACCCTTTGGCTGAGAACAGTACACTTTGAATGCGCTAGGCATTTCTGTGTCTTCTAAGCTGTAGGAATTGCTGACATAAAACCAACTTTAGAAGTCTATCTGGGCAACAAGTTTTATCATTTTTTTAAAAAACTGTGACCAAATGTTTTTAAAAATACAGGTGATACAACAAGTTAAAATGAAAATTTCTATAATATTTTTGAATTTAAACACATAAATTTCAGATTTTTTTAGCAAAATTACTCCAGTTATGTAGAGTTTTAAAAATGAAATTTTTGTTTGTCTTGAAATTGTTTTTCATCTTTACAGTTTTCAGAATCCTGAATATAGAGAGATTCAATTACTATGTTGTCTCCAATCCATACCAGGCAAAAAAAATACCAAAAGTATTAAAATCTTAATCCTCATTTGCTTTATCAAAAGCAAATCATTCAGTGATTTTCACATTCCTGAAAATCAGAAGAAAAAGATAAACTTAACAAAAGGTTAGGCTTATGCCAGTATGGAAACACATTGCAAAGGTAGGGGATTTTTTATTAAGATTATTTTACAGAAAATCCTCTTTTACAGTTCCAATAAAAAATGTCAAAACCATGCTCGATGGATGTAAAAAGAGTGACAGATGAAAGCATATTACAGACATCTGAGGCTAGAGGAGAGAGACTCCATGCAAGCAACCATGATCAGAAAACTCATATCACAAGGTGATGCAGGGAGAGGACCAAGCTGAGACAGAAAATCTAACAAAGCTATGCAGAATCACTAACTTGTACCTATCCTGGATGTTTCTGTATCTAGATGTATTCACGGTAATTTTTTGCATTATTTGTTAACTTTGCCTATGGCATTGTCAGTAGACTTTTTTTTCCTCTATTATTACTTTTTTATACTGTTTTAATATTCTGATGAGGCCTCTGTCATAAGTTTCTATTTGAATTTTCTGTGCTTGCAAAAGATAAGAACTTTAACATCAAAATACTTAACCTTTATGTAACACACTGCTGAAAATTTCACATCAGTGATTGCAAGCCTATAAAATACAGAAAACATAATTAGGAAAAATATCTGCCTAAGAATGGGAGCTGCTGAATCAGGTCTGTAGGTGAAACCGTGTAGCTATGTACACCAACTTAAAGCTAGCTGTCCGAGAGTCTGTTCAAGATTAGATAGTTTAAATGGTAATAAATTTATTGTAGCATATATTATGTGCAGTGCCAAGCCAATCCCATCTCTGTCTATCTTTTCTCAAACTTTTAACCTGTGTTCTATATTGCAGTCATGTACAAGAAATCTGTGTTTAAGAAGCATGCTGTGGTTTTGTTGTGTTTTCAGACCAAATGATAGTGTGAAGACAGTGGGTTCAGATACCTAAACACTTTCATCACAGATATACACAATTTTAAAAATTACATGATTTTCCTGTTCTCTGTGAGAGAACATGAAGTTTGGGAGAGACTGCTGGGTCAGCACACTGGTTCCAGATGTGCCTTGCATCTTCCTTTAGCTTCAAATGCTCTTCTCCTCTCAGGCATCTCTGTAAGTCAAAAAGATGCTCCTGAGCCTGTTGCAAGTCTGTAGGGTCCCTGAGGTTTTCTCCCTGAGCAACACTGGGCACTCTTCATGGGGTAGAGAATACCCAGATCTTGACTGGCCCATTCAGATCCACTGGATGCCCAACAAATGACTGGTGCTGGTGTTCACTCTTCCTGTCTCAAAGGATCTCAACAGTTACAGCTTTCACACTGTTTCACAGGCTTATGTTTAAGTTACTTTTCTGCTTAGGTACTCCCTTTTCTTATAAGGTCAATTAAAGCTTATCCGCATATGCTAAGGCTCCTTTCAATTAGACCTAACTTATGCTAACTGCTACAGGTTTCCATTCCAAGCAATTCAATAGTTTCAAGCCTTGGTGTAGGTAAGAACTTAGGATAGAATTCATCTCACTTAGTGTTAAAAACCTAAAGATTAGGTGTCTTTTTGATAGCTATTTCTCTTCACTGACAACAGAATGAGCCTTGTTCAGGCACAGATAACAGTTAGGTCACACAAATCCCCCCTTCAGGCGTCCCTTAAGCTTAAGGGAGAACTCTGTGAGGTTTTCAGCTAGTGTCCAATTTTAGGTTTCTAAGGAAACAGATGAATTTTTTTGTTCTTTGCAGAAAATGAAAACCACAGAATTAATTTTTCCTTTTAAATTATGTTATTTTCCCTCCTATTTTAAAGCATGTGTTTTATATAATTCATCACCTCTTTATATATTCAGCTGTTGACCAGTTTCTAAAAGTCGATTCATGTGGTCATCCAATGGTTTCCTAAACCATTTTGCCATACAACTAATTCCTAAGTTGACTGTTTGCATGCTGCTCTCTCCTAAAGATACTAGCCTTCTGAAAGTTTAGGATAATAGCAAAACTTACGTAACAATACCATAACTTGTCATTTATACACATGCACATGTTTATCATAACCTACAAAAAAAGAAGAGTATGACAAAGCACGTGAGCTTTGTAATCCCTGTGACCAGCACTCACTCTGTGAGTAGACATTGGTAGAGTTGGCAACTTCCGAGTTGCTGGACTCTTTTTTGAAGCTCTTCAATGGGAAATATTTAGAACATTTTTCTTCTCTGGATGGAGCTATTGAAAGCTTATGCATAAGAGCTTTCATGCCATCCCAGAACCTCATTTACTATATTCTCCTGGGCATAATTCACATTGTAGTATTCAACAAGGACCTTCTCTAATTCTGCAGTAGTGCCATATTTTTGCACATAAAAAGGTGTTAGCCATTTATTTAAACACTTTAAGCCTGAAAATGTCTGAGTTCATGTTATATTGCAAGTGCATGATTTGATATTGAATTTTTACCTTGCTTCATAAGATTTAACCTTATACCTTGTGCATATATTATGAATTTGCTGCAACAGAAGAGAAGTTAATGTCGTTATATATTTGATGTCTGTGGGTGTAAAAAGTACAACTGCACACATTAGCATTTAATTTCTTCCAAATGTCTGCCAGTTAAAGATCCCTGAGGATTTTGTTTAATTTGTAAGTGAAAGCTGGAAGGCATTCTGCTTTCCCTGTGTCTGTCCTCCACACCAGAGTTCAATTAAACATCTCCCCTATGGTTTCCTTCACCTGCAAAAACAAAGCAAGTGTACTAACAGAAGAAAAAGGACCTGCATCTGAGTTAGACAGGTGAATGTCGGCTAGGTGGATATATATGCAAGCGGGTAGCCAAGCTGTCATTCCTCATCCTTGGCTCCAGTGAAAATAAATCTCTTCCATTTACTTTCACTCATTGAATCATCCCAAACAGCATTTTTTCTGTTGATTAAAACAGCTAAATCTTTCTTCTTTGAGTTGGAAGGTTATGGCCAATTTTTTTTTTCTTTTGTATTTGTCTTCTGCTTTCTTAATCGACAGAAAAACATACAAACATTTTCAGCATGGAAGTATAGCGCTTTCTCAGATTACCTTTTTGTGTTGTCAGATGTTAAGACACAGGTGAAAGTTTTTGTGACAAGCTATGAAAAAGTGAGACAAAAAATTCATACCACAAAAGCAGAGATGTTTTAACAGTTTAAAAAATTATGATCAAAATTGAGCAAGAAAAGATATATGTATTTTTAAATTAAGATACCTTAAGAATTTATTACAATTTTGAAGGTAAGAAAGCTTCTTTGTCTAAAAAATAATTTTATTCAGACACTAAGAAATAAAAATAAAACTTGTAAGATGATAAAGAATATATCTATATGAACTGGTATACCATGGAGCACTGGTGATCACCCAAGACACAAAATGATCGAGAACTGCTTGCTACTCTGACTGTTTTCTCCTGAGTATACTACTATCACACCCAGCATTTTGGAGCTTGAGTTCAAAAGCTCTGTATGTATTTACATGAGCAGAAGTGTGTGCTTAAATATATAAAAAAAAACCAAAAGGAAGCAAATCATGAGTTGAAAAATATTGTTAGTGAGGTTAAAGATACCTGAAGAGATATGTGGGTGGTATGATGAAGGGTAGGGACACTGAAACAGTGAGGGGAAAAAAGAGAATTATATTAAGAGCATACTTTTGTGCTGAAAGAATACGGTAAACTGATAAAGTTGCACCAGTATTTTTCAAAAATGTAAATAAGATGTTGTAGGCAACTATCCTGATACTGAGTCCGGACAAAAATTTGAAAGACTGAAAACAGATATAAGAATTAAAAAAAAAAATATTTTTTTTTTTTAGTAGAGTTTGAGTAAAAAAGAGATCTTCAAAAGGATCTTGGCATAGTTTAGGAGATTAGTATCACTGTTGGAGAAGGTTATTATGTTACATATGCCAAACACTGGATTTAGGTGCTACGTTACGGTGGTGATGTTTTATTTCAAAAGTCATCAGAGATGTGTCTTGAACAAAGACTGTTTCACAGATTCTCAAAGTTGACATGGTATCCAATGTATTGGATTATTGAGGCGTAATCCCAATCAAATTCTTATTTCATGCAAAAGAAGAGGAAAAGATGCCATCTCTCTAAGGTTTTTTATTTACCAGCAAATAAGTGTTCAAAAAAATCTTAGCATCACTGTATTTTTGTTTGCTATATTCTTGCAGAGCCAGATACCCAAATGCCAAGAAATTTTAGTCTCTCCACCAGCTTTGCTTGACATTCATATGTCTAATGGTGATTTATCATCACGTTTACTAGCCACCCTTGACTAAGGGGCACTAGATCTCTGTCTTCATCTCGGTGCGAAGGATGAAAGGATCTTATGCAGAGACCTTTGCAGCTTCTTTTGTGATCTTTTCTACAAAAAGTCATTAGAACAGTTCAGACTGTGGTGTGATCAACTCTAGCATTAACTGTACCTCTGACCTCAGTGTGAGCACTATTCAGTAATATGTTCTTTCCTCATTAACAATGTCTCTGACAATTTACTGTTTATTATACATTATAAAGGTCGTTGCTACGTGAGGTGCATGTTAGCAATCAGCATTGGATATGTCTCCAAAGTGCAATCTGTTTGTATCCATCCGGGGAATGGAACAAGACTTTGGTATGTCCTCAATAGATGTATAAACTAAGTGGCACAAATTCACCTGCTTATATCCCTTACTATTTAAAAAAAGACAAAAAAACTCCCCACAAATACAAATAAACAGTTTTGTATGCTACTATGAACAATATCAAATACTGTCTAAAGAAAAAAAAGTAATCAAAAATTACAGGCTATACCCTGTAATATATAGAATCATAGAATCATAGAATGGTTTGGGTATGAAGGGACCTTAAAGATCATCTAGTTCCAACCCCCCTGCCATGGGCAGGGACACCCTCCACTAGACCAGGTTGCTCAAAGCCTCATCCAGCCTGGTCTTGAACACCTCCAGGGATGGGGTATCCACAACTTCTCTGGGCAACCTGTTCCATTGCCTCACCACCCTCACAGGAAAAAATTTCTTCCTAATATCTAATCTAAATCTACCCTCTTTCAGCTTGAAACTGTTACCCCTCATCCTATCTCTACATTTCCTAATAAAGAGTGCCTCCCCATCTCTCCTGTAGATATACACCAGGAAGTAGGGCAAGATTCATCCAGAATGTAGATGGAGGTCTGCATAGTCACAGAATCACGATTATGGGATGTTATCTAGAGCATGCACAACTCATTGTTAACAGGGGTGATATGAAGAGGACATTATTTCAACTAGCCTGACTGATACGTATTTTCCTGAGGAGAAATTCTGTATGACTTTTAAGCCTGGCAAAATTACTGGTATTGTTTTTTATCCACATCTACATCCAAACAAATTGTCACGTTAAATCCCATATTTGCAGATGCCGATTGTTACTATGGTACTTGGGCAGTCTGTGTTATTCACAATTAAAGTGTCAGTCTTAGGTCTGACTTCTCTTGACTTTTCAGTTTTTGACAAAGTTGCTTTGCAGCATAGTTATTTTTGAAAAAGAAAACAGAAACAGCTCGATTTGCCATCCCCTTAGAAATCACATCAGATTAGAAATGTTGGATGCTCTAAGTCTACATATAGGTTCTCATGCAGTGAACTAAATAAGCGACAGCAATAGACAGTAGTCTATCCTCTTCTTAAGTCCTTTAAGACTTAAGCTTTTCTGAATGATTTCACAGTTAATGAGTGAGCTGGCAAGCAGAGGAACAGTAATAGCCAGAAATCCTGTTTTGAGTTGAGATTTCTGGAGGGGAAGCAGGGTCCCAGAAATGGTAGTGTGGGAAGAGGAAGCTATGCAGTTGAATAGCTGCAAGCACAGTGCAAGACTGAGAGCAAATGCATAGTATCAAGTGATGCCTGCAACAAAGGCTACAGATACTCTGGCTCCCTATTTACTCAGGGTAGTCTGTACATAGAAGTAATCAGGGTCGCAAATTATTCTCGTCGTCAAATTACAGCAGATACTAGAAATGTAGAAATTTGAACACAGTCTCTAGATTGTCAAAAGGTAAACACTCTTTGAAAAGCTTTTTTTTTTT